>NC_091572.1:26640672-26648172 GCF_042767895.1 Penaeus vannamei
TAAGATAACAGCTATATGAAAGAATACGGGAATAATTCTGAAACAAGTAATTGAAAGCTACTGATTGAACAAAAGCATACTGGACAACAACTTCATAGTTGACTAGTGATTCAAAGGTACATATAATACTAAGTCAGAAGCGCATGAATTAATAAAAAAATAAAAGCTACATACTTATTAACGTAAGATAAATAACTGATACTATTCATAAGCTGTGATATAAGGTACTTATAGTACTCGTAATTATTCCGCTACTTCTAGACATCTTAAGACAATCTTACTCATTACTTACTATAAAACTAAATTGTACGATACTGTATAAGCGGGATTGTTACACACACACACACACACACACACACACACACACACACACACACACACACACACACACACACACACACACACACACACATTCACACACACACACAAACACACACACGCACACAAACACACACACACACACACACACGCACACGCACACACACACACACACATAAATATTCCGTGATGGATTTGCCAGTAAGCAAACGTTTCGAAGAAATCACAAGCCTTTATTATAAGGGAAAGGAACCAGACAATAGGGTCATTAGACAATGTAAATATGCGAAGTGGTTCTGGCTTTACAATAACAGAAATAAAATAGTGATATATAAAAACACAAACAATACAAATACATTTTTAAAAAACGAACAAAAGAATGATCAACGAACCAAAAAGAGGGTGTTTAAGGTGATGAGCAGACTTGTGGATAAACAAGGGGCTTGCTGTGTTTGTGTTGTTAAGCTCTGGCTGCATCTTCTTTATCACGTAGGATTCTGAGGTGATGAGGTCTAGGCGGGAGGAGTGGGATGACAAAATGCTAAATTCTGTGGTAGAAAAAGGGTGTAAGTGTTGTTGTGAATGTTCTCTTATTGTCGAGAAGTATGGTTTGCTCAGCGGGAAGCCAGTTCTGAAGGACTTGCCTTTACGTTCGGAGATGCGGTGACATAGGCATTGTGAGGTTGACCCCACGTACCTAGCTTGGTAGCTAGGACAGGTGAATAAGTATACCACATTAAAACACAAGTTAGAGCTGTGATTTAAAAGATGTTTGATGAACTTTGCTATCTTGTTGATGATACTGTAAACAAAAATAACTTTATCTGGGGGTAATTATTTTGTGAGGGTTTTTAACCGTTTCCTGATTTCATAGCTTAACTAAATGTTCGGGGGAGTAACCAGTGAATGAATATGTTAGGCTGTCACGGTGGAAATGGCTAGGACACGGTTGGCAAGCCCAGGGAAGAAGAAGAGGTAGGCCGAAGGAGACGTGGGTACGCACAATGAAACGGGAGGCTGGAGAGGAATATTGGGACGATTTGGAGGAGTTCGCACAGGATAGGTTGTGGTGTTGTGAATTCATCGAGGTCCTTTGCATCACCCTGGGTGCCGCAGGATTTGACTGATTGACTAAATCTAACATAACCTAACTTAACTGTCATAATTGAGTAGGAATCGTTGCTTCGCCCTACACAGGGAAAGAAGATTGGGAAAAAGAGAAACGCCACCCGCCATATTTACCGCAAGGTTTTGTTATTAGAATATGTATATCTATTTATTTTCTTTTCCTGTTTTTTTTTTTTTATTTTTTATTTTTTTTTTTTTATTTTTTTTTTTGAGGGGTGTGTGGATATAACAATGGAATTCGTCAAAGGTGATGTTTCCATTTGCATCATGTTATAAATTTTAAAGGGAACAATGGACCACAGTAGAGCGAAAGAAATTCTGGGTTACAAGGGAGAGATCGATTACTTTATGCTCGTGTATATTACGGAATGATATTGATGAAATGGGGGTAAATGTCTTGATCCCATCTCACCGTTCTTGTTTATTATGTTTATAGTAATGATCATTAATTTATAATTAGAAGGCAAAGGGAGGATGTAATGAAGAGTTTAGCTAAAATCTGATTAAGTCTGTAGGAGAGAAAATTACATGTATTTTCATAATATTCTTTGATAAGATTTATCTTGTGATATGCCAACTTTTTTCATTTTAAATTATTGATTAAAAATGCTTCTGTGACAATTGTGTCTCAGCAATCATTCAACAGAGAAATGAATTAAATCCACTCTATGAGCCTTAAGACCATCTAGTCATGTTTCTTGTAATAAAATGTGTGCGTGTACACACACACATATATACATATATTTATGTATGTGTGTGTGTGTGTTTATGTATGTGCATGTATGTATATGTTTGTGTGTTTGCTTGCATATGTACAGAAAAAGAATGTAGTTAAACTTCAATGAAGCATCAAAGACATCGACAGTTACCCAATTGTCATCTCTTCATTTATGCTATTATTGTATTCTTAAGATGACCAACTAAAATACATCGGTCATGCACACTTCTAAGGGGCTCTGTATCTCTATAATCAACATGAACAACATGTATTGAGTTAAACTAATGATCCAAACAGATCTGATACATTTATTTTTGATATGTCAAATTTGTATGTACAGAAATTGCATATGAATTCATTAAAACAAAAGACGAAAATGTTATTTGGTAAAGAAAATACATAGCATCAATGTAACTGGCTAGTCCTTTTCCAAGTCTAGGAATACAACCACTTAAGGTGTAGTGTACATTGTGCTTAGGAGAGTGGCGATGCTATGGGCTGTGCTCATACCCCTGGTGAACCAACGGAGGTGTTCATGAGGGGGTCCCACTTTCCATCGGAGCCGATTTAATACCTTCTCGGCTGTTTTGACAAGACAGCTGAGGAGAGAGAAGGGCCAGTACCTTCCTGGCTCCTTTGGTTTTGGGACAGGAACTATTATGGCTTCTTACCAGCTCTGGGGTAGCGTGGTAGTTAGCCAGGACTTGTTAATGAGTTGCAGAAATGCAAGACCTAAGTGTGAGGTGATGGGGTGGGCTGATCCAGAGCTGGTTTTATAGTTTTTTCCTTGGTTCCCTGAGGGAGAACATGGTATCCGAGTCATCAGGTTCGAGTGCCTTGTCTCCGATGAGAGCAAGCCAGCCTGATTTTAGGTGTTGTTTTCCCCTCAACTCAAGAGACAGGCTGTTCCTTTTGGTTCTGGCTGAGAACTCGAGCACCAGCCTGTATGCCTCTGTGGTTCACGATGGGTGCATCTCGGGGCTTGACGGCTGGTAGCTCGCCTGGCCCATTTCCACATTCCTGTGAGGCTGGTCTGATGGCCAAAGGACTGGCACCATTCCAGCCATTTTTCTTGCCTGACTCTGTTGTCAGTTTCCTTGGCATCCTCAGCAGCTTCCCTCAATAGGTCCAAGTTGTGGGGATTCTTTTTTGACATCGGAGGTTTTTTCAACACACGTTAACTCTATGGTTGGCCTTAAATTCATCATTATAGTACCAGGCATCTTTGTGAGTTCTGCACCATGCGTGAGTTTTAGGGGTGGTCTGAAAGGCTGCCTGATTTATGGCCTGGACTAGTCTTGCCTCAAGCTAATTCACATTTTCATTGCGTGGGTGTTCATTGCTTAGACAGCGGGCCAAACCCTTCTGGAAGGCTTGCCAGTTGGCCTTGTCTGTTTTCCAATTGGGAATGTGTTGTGGTCTTTGGGGTGGACCAACATCCAGTAGGGTAGTAGCTGTACCATAGTGACACACCACTGAATTCTCTCCACCATTGTTGCAGTGGCAAAGGTAAGGTCCAAGACCCCTCCCTTCACATGCATTAGTTCTTAGATGTTGAGAAGAGCGATCTCTGGGAATGTGTCATGCACGTCTGCGATGGGAATGCCTGTGACGTGACCACCGTGGTATTTTCATTGCCAGGCTCATAATCTTTGTTGTCAGTCCAAGGGTTTTTTTTGTTGTTAGTTTAATTTGCCATATGATTTAGCAGTTTCTGCAGCCTCTCGCATCCCCACCCACCACAGAGAGAGCCGAGAGGGTATACTCAAACACTGGTTGATTTGTAAGGCGCCCATGGGACCTGTGTGAGGCCAAACAACACAGTGACTGCTTGGGCCTAGCCTCCCTAATACCAGCCGATTGACCTGAACGGGCCAAAATCAAGCCACCCCTGTTTCTGTAATAGAGGACCAAAGAGGCGTGTTGCTAGCCACAGGGCATACTTATTCACGGCATCTCTCAATCTCCAGGACTCCCGTCTCCACAGTGCACAGGGTTGCCACTCATGGTAAATGTGTTGGTAGGTTATGTAACCTTTGGGGAGAGACCAGGAGGGATGCAGACCCTCCTACAGGGTAAGCGTCATTGGAAGGGTTGCTCAACTCTTCCCAGGGGGCCAGTCATTGGGGAGGCTGTCTCAGCGGGAGGAAGACCCATCATTCTGAGAAAATGAATTTGGGTTAATTAAACTGGGAATATGACACCTCTATGTCGGCTATAGTCCCTTTCAAGTGCTTCAGTCAGTGGGGAGAGCCGCCTCAACGAGAGGGGAGAGGGGGCCACTTTGGGACTAAAATGACTGGCGATTTTCTGATGAACCACCCATAAGGCTCATTAGAAGATAAGCTAGTACATAAACCATGAATCATGTTAGCTATCATGGGGTTATCTGTGAGGATGAAACCTCATTGTTGGTTATTACCCTTTCCTACGGAGTCTATCAGTTGTACAGGCTGCCTCAACGGGAAGGAGAGAGGGCCACCCAAGGATCAGGACACCAGAGAGAGGAATATGTTTTTCTGGCTAGTCACCCCAAGGGCATATCAGAAAGACGGCAGTGACTTGAACCTCAATCATGCCACACCCTCAAGGGTATAAGGGGCCAATGTTCAGTCTAGCAAAAGCTAATGTAAGACTGCACAAGCTGAGGGCGTTGACATTGGAAGGATCAGTAATTACCTGCCTAATCATGGCTATCTGAGAGTAATAATGTGGCAGTCATGAGGAGGTCTGCCAGACCAGTCCCTCGTAAAGAATGGCAATTCTAAGTGCACCGTAACGCAGGCAGGCTAAGACCATACAGACACACCCTCCCCTGCGGGAGGTAAAGGTCTGCCCACGTACGAGCACAAGCCCAAAGATGGGGTCTAGTTCACCAGGAGGTGCACAGTGTGTTATCCTAATGCCGAGGTAGTGGTGATAGAAAATCCAGGTCTACAAGGGGCGAGTCTAACTGCAAACAATTAGACTCACTGGCACTACCAGTGCATTGCGCAAACACAGTGGGATTGTGAAAGCTGTGGTCGTCACATGTGGAGGAGCTAAATCCTCTTTTTAGTAGGCCTCCACAACGACACCACAACCAACATGCCCCCCCAGGACTCCCCCGCAAGCAGAGCTCCAACCTCATCACAGGGGGAGGGGAGCATGTAGTGAACTGCGATTGCAATTATATCTCGCCTTAGAGTGTAAAAGTAGCGTGACTGCCACCACCCATTTAATTGCCGTATGGGAACGGATGTTGTTTGTGGGAAGAGGGATAGTGTAGAAGGCGATGCAGGAAAGGAGCGATAGATAGTGTGGATGTGTGTGGTGCGTGTGGGTGTGTATATGGTTGTGGCGAGACTATAAAGGTCGGTACGCGTGAATAAAGCCGAGGAGAGGCGTGTGCGGGGAGAAATCTCCAACGCAATTAATAAAGTAATCACTGTCATTAGTTATGATTTCCACTGATACTCTTCTTTCCCACCACAGGTTCAGGGGGAAACTCAGGATCATACGTAACATTATTTATTAAAATGATAAAAGATAAAACAATAAAACGACATTAAAACTGGATAAAACGACAATAAAACTGAACAATAAAACGACAACAAAACTATAAAAGACAGAACACAACGATAAAATACTGAACACAACGATAAAACACTGAACACAACGATAAAACACTGAACACAACGATAAAACACTGAACACAACGATAAAACACTGAACACAACGATAAAACACTGAACACAACGATAAAACACTGAACACAACGATAAAACACTGAATAATAAAATCAACACATTGAACGGTAAAATAATTTTTAAAAAGCACTGGTAAAATCACATAAAAGAAATAAAACCATTAATGGATTGGCACCGAAATCACTAGGTCACTTCTCCGAACAAATAACTTGGCAAACTTCTCTCACTTCCTATAGTCAGGTACCTCCACAACCACTTATCTTAAGAAAAAGGGGAATGGCCGTTCCGGGGTTCCTTCACAAGCAGTCAGAGTCACGACCAACCCTCGAATCCCCCGAGTTAGTCTCTTTTACCTCCGACGTTAGTTCTTACGCGGGAGTCAGCGAAAATTAGGGTTTCCCTCTGATACTAGACTGATAAAATTCATTTTAAAATCCAATAAAACTATAAAAAGGAAATACTTCTATAATAGAACTTGATAAAAATATAATTAACTAATGAAATCGAAATAAAAACTTTACGTTAAAAGAACCATCGTATCAGTTACGGCCATATGTAAAATCTGATGAATTAAAAGTAGCAAATAAAAGTAATAAAAAGCAACCCATTATAAAGATGAGAAATAAAATACGACTAAAAAAATAAAATGAATTGGGTTCTGTTTCATTATTAAAATTGAAATGAAATAATAAATATGTTTAAACGTTAAAGCTTACTAAGGGTTAAAATCCATCTGAGGTCGTGATGTTGGAGGTGAGAAAGGTGCCATGAAAAATCATACAAAATAGGTATATTAAAAATAATATTAAAAGGTTCCGTTGTGGCAACACGCCGTGCGCGAGCATCCTCCTCACTGGCAGGGATAAACAGTTCGTTCTTTAGGCTTCGGCGAAGTATGGACGGCCGAAGTCCGTGGCTTATGAAAGAGAGGGATGCAAGGGAGACGATGCCAATTTTCAATGGTCTCCCCAATTGTTCCATGTGGGAATACAAGGCAAAATGTCGCCACCTCGCGGCCAGTGGAGTGTTGCCACCCCGGGTTCATCTATTTTTCAATACCAGGCCTGTGGGAGAGGTTAAAAATGAGAGGAGATTTCGGGGTTTTTGCATTTCCTGGAGTGAGACGACGTACTTGGCGACGTCGTCCACTGCAAGCATCTGCCGGAGGAGGGTCGGGAGGGGGGGGGGGGACTGAAGGTCTTAGGGCGAGATCACCTCCGATTTCCGTTAGACACTGCATAACGGAAACTACACATAGCTGGTGAGTGGGCGCCGGGTATCTCAAGTAAGGAGAAAAAGACGTTTCCCCCCTTAGCTGAACCCCTTGGCATGAAAGCAACTCTTTTTGCATTGGGCATGAAAATAACTTTCTGCGCATTGGGCATGGTAGTGCCAGTGATAGCGTGGCAATTATGCTAAGCGTATGAGGGTCCGGGTACTCCGATTAAAGTAGAAGTAGACGGAGAAGAAAGAAGAGAGAGAGAGAGAGAGAGAGAGAGAGAGAGAGAGAGAGAGAGAGAGAGAGAGAGAGAGAGAGAGAGAGAGAGAGAGAGAGAGAGAGAGAGAGAGAGAGAGAGAGGAGTAAAAAGTGCGAGGAGGAAAGGTAGAAGAAGCAGTATAAGAGGGAGAGGAGGAGAAGCATTCAGG
>NC_091572.1:26665672-26668172 GCF_042767895.1 Penaeus vannamei
TGATTTCATGAATATTATATCCTTCAGTGCAGATAAGGTGGTAGAGTCTGGTGATACTAATTTATTCACAATATTCTTAATTATATTATAAATAAAACTAAAGAGGAAACCATTCATCCTGAGGATGCTGATGATAAATTCAACCTCTTGGTGATAAATGTAATAATTCTTTGTTATCTTAAGTGCCCTATATATTAAAACTGAAACTAAGTTAGGATGTAAGAGCTTAATTTTGTTGTGCGGCCAGTATCAGTAGGTTTCCTGTATACAGATGAAGTGAAAAAAGTTATCTCGGGAAATATTATACTAAAAAAGGTAGACTACCATTATACTCAATTTCATGAATGAATACTATTTTTTTTAATGTTTTTTCATGTAGAAAATTCCTAAACATAACATGATCACTAGACTTTAATAACTATAAGGCATCATCTACGTACCGAAAATGTTTACGAGCTTTAATGGAGGTGGGACAATCTTTTCCTTGATGACAAACTGCTACTTTAAAGTAGAGGAGTGTTTTCCATGGGAGTGCTCCCATACTTCAATAATTCATGGAAATGCCTCCATACTTTAATAACAGTTACAACTTTTGTAAAATATTCTATATATGTAGGAGCAGTATACCAACAAATCTATGGCTGATGAAATCATCTACACTACAGGGATGAAAATTAGAAATGACATGGAAATGGAACTCTTTTATGCTTCATAGGGATGTTTAATCTGCTTCTAAAATATCCCTTCCAAATGGATTGCTTTGAAAAATTTGGTTTCATGATTGACTGAATGAACATAAAACGAAAAATACAAACCCCGCATTCCATGGGTTCTGATGCAAGGAGATAAAAAGCACTTCTCAATACTCCTTTTTAGCATTCAACTTGCCTAGTCTGTTGTTTCTTTGATCACGTTCACATTTTCTTAAGTTTTCAAGCATTCTTCATCCTTTTACCGTTGCTTTGTGAAATCTTGAAGTGCTTTCCTTTCACTGTATAGGAGGTGAAGTCATAATGTTTTGATACTGGTTATGTATAACTTTTGTGGCAGATTGGGTATCCTAAGTTTTGAGTGCCTTTTCAGTGCTTTTAAGGCACCGGCACGTTGTGACGGGTTTCCTTTCATACAAAATGCACGGAAGAAATATAAATAAATATAATAATTTTACAAAATATCAACAACACTAAACCGCATTTAGAATTGAAAATGCGAAATTACAAAATGGAAGATGGAAGAGAATCCAAATTACACGATGGAGGATAAAAGAGAAAGCAAAATTCCACAACGACAAAACAGGGAAACCACAAAATGCCGAAATGGAATATGAGTAAAATGCTAAATTATGCAATAGTAGATGAGTGAGAATGCAAGATTCGACAGCGGAAATTAGAAGAATGAAAGGATTCACAATGGAAGATATAATCGGCTTTTCGATTTACATCTTCATGAAGACACTAATTATTAATGCTTAATAACTGATTATCAATTATGACATGCACTCTAAGATTCAAATATCTTTGATAGTCAGGAGAAAATCTCGAACAAGGGATTCTCACACTCTACGGTCAGATTGAAAAGTCCGCGTCCATACAAATCAAATGAACTCATTGAGTAGAGGATATAAATGCACCATCTGGGTCAGTTTGGTCAGATTTAATCACACGCGCATGGCTTAAACTTTGTACATACAAGATGGCATTAGAAACAGCTAATAAAGAGAGTGTTTAATCTTGTCTTTAATCTGAAGCATAGCCCCAACCCCTCCCCCAAAAATTATAAATAAAAAATGCGAATCATATGTATGAGGGGAAAGAAGGAAGATATATATATATATGCGCGCGTGTGTGTGTGTGTGTGTGTGTGTGTGTGTGTGTGTGTGTGTGTGTGTGTGTGTGTGTGTGTGTGTGTGTGTGTGTGTGTGTGTGTGTGTTGAAAAAAAAAGTATTTTTCATATTCCAAATATTCATATTTATTTCTCTTAAGTTTTTGATGTCATATTAATGTGTTTATCGTATGCCAATTTTATTTAAATGTAGGCCTATTATTACTGTATTTACTATACTATCAAATCTTGTGGGTAGCAGCGCATAACGGTCTTTAAGGCTTGTGGGTGTGGGAATGTTGAGTGTGGGCCAAATTTTAATGGTCATGGAAACATTTGTAAACTTTAATATTTTATTCGATAACTAAACAATGAACAAATGGCATATCATTCTGTAAATCTTACTAATACACATATTTAAAATAAGCAATATTCTCAAGTAATTCAATTCATCCTATTTTCCTATTAATTATAAATCAAAATTATATTAAACAAATTAAATATACATGTCAGACTTTACTTTAATAACTAATTTCCTTCTCAAACTATTCATTGATACTTCCGTTACTGTAACCATGGACTACTAAAATAACTAAATAACTAACATTATTTGCCCTGGTAATAAAGCATTATGGCGTGCTGTTCTCGCCGCATTCTCCGCCATCTCTCCTCTCTGTT
>NC_091572.1:26688172-26693172 GCF_042767895.1 Penaeus vannamei
AGAGAACAGTAGTAGTAAGTTGGGAAGGGGGAGAGGGAGAAAAAGGGTAAACAGGTAGATGTAAAGGGAAGGGACTAAGTCTTATAGCACATTTAAAGTCCAGGATATTATCTGATACCTATAGCAAGAAAATTATTTCCGTGTAAAAAGAAACATTAATGAACAAAACTATATCCAGTATTTCTTTAATGTTCATCAATAATACTTTGACGAATATTAAAATAATAATAATAATAATAAAAATAAAAAATAAAAATAAAATCCTACTCCAACGCTAAATACACTCATAGATATAATGCCAGTAAGCAAAATACTGACTACAAGCAGACACATGTAAAACTCGAGCTGCACAATATGGCGGAGTGGCTGACTGAAGGCTAAAGTCATTCTCCACAGGTGTGTATGACTGTTCTTTGCGGTTTTGTCTATGGTTTGCCTCGTTGCCAAATTTCAAAGTTAGTTTGGTAACAGAACGAAATTTATATCGTTATAGACCCTATTTTGATTCTCTGTTGTAATAAGACGATAAGGTAATTATAACAATAAATCTTGCTGATATCACAACGGTGATATTACTCATCTAGGTGATCTAATTGTGATCTGGCATCCCTATGTTTATCGTCATTACATTAGCTGTAAAGCGGGCGCCGTTATTTTGTATTTTCTAATAAGATATAACAATAAATATGTAGGAGACAGCTCACTTAACGTTTGATCATTTATCGAAAGTGGCCTCGAAGCATTTCGGATTACTTCCACAGCTGAGTAATCTTCGGCAGAGGAAAAACTGAGCAAGGGCAAATGAAAGACCGTCCTTATACGTAAGAAAAAAAAAGACAATTCTTAAGCGTAAAGAAAATATGAAGACAGTCCTTACGCGTAACGAAAAAAATAAAGACCATTCTTACTCGTAATAATAATAATAGCAGTAATATATAAGAGACGACTTAATTAATGTTTAATAATAATTCAAAAGGAACGTGTTTTTCTACTGTATTTGATGCAGAATTGTCTCCAAATATATGTGAATTTGCATTGTTAAAGAGTCCTTGAGCGAGCGGGATACTTTCAAACCTGTCCAAAAATTTCGGCCGATTCATAGACAAAATCTGCCTGTCAAAGATTTTCGTGGGGATTCGTAGACAAATTTGTCGTCAAATAGATAAGATAATCACACATCAGTACTGACCAGTAGACATTGGAGGCCAATCCTGATTTAATGTCAACGATTAATTGCTCCGCTTTCTACATCTTTGCAGCAATTTTCTTTTCGAAACACAAGTGGTGCTGTGTGCCTTCACATCTGATGAATAACAACAGGCGTATGGTTGCGCATTTTTTTTTTCTTTTTTTTTTTGTTAAATGTATAAAATGTGTAATAGTTCTGTGAGTAAAGAAGAAAGGTTTGTTGCAATATGTAACTTCAACATATCTGAGATGTGGCAAGACCGCAAATCTTAGACAAAACTGGAAAGAACAGTCATTGACCTTTCGTGAACATCGCCTCAGGTGGCAGTGTGGTCAGCCTCAGCCAAGAGGTTCTTTGAGCCACCGATACGTAGGTCGGTTTGGATTCCGAAACATTGTTAAGTATCCAAGTTAAATAATATACCGGGTCACATGAACAATTTTCATCAACAGAGATAGAAACCGAAAGAGAGGCCGCTACACAAACAGAGAGATAAGAGGCCGAGAGAGAGAGAGAGAGAGAGAGAGAGAGAGAGAGAGAGAGAGAGAGAGAGAGAGAGAGAGAGAGAGAGAGAGAGAGAGAGAGAGAGAGAGAGAGAGGGAGAGAGAGGGAGAGAGAAAGAGAGTAATATAAAAAAGAGAGCTAGAGGCAGGGCGGGGGTGTGACAGGGAGGTGAGAGGTAGAGAGAGTAGGCTGTATAGAGATAGAAAGAGAGAAACATGAAATAGAAAAGCAGAAAGAGCTAGAGAAGCGAAGGGAAAGAGAAAAAAAGGAAAAGGGTAAATAGAAAGGCTGTGAGAAATAACATTCAGATATGAAATACAGAAGGAAAAAGAGCGTGCATGATGGCTCAGCGCGCGCAAGAGAGAGGGGGGGGGGGTATAGGGGGGAGGGAGGGATTAAGTGAGAGAGAGAGAGAGAGAGAGCGATAGCGATAGCGAGCGAGAGCGAGCGAGAGCGAGAGAGAGAGAGAGAGCGAGAGCGAGCGAGAGAGACCGATAGCGAGAGAGAGAGAGAGAGAGAGAGAGAGAGAGAGAGCGATAGCGAGAGAGAGAGAGAGAGAGAGAGAGAGAGAGAGAGAGAGAGAGAGTAAGAACGCGTGGGCTGCAACGTGACCTCACTCCGTGGATTCTGTTAAGTAACAAGGCCGTCGCTTCGAACTAGCTCTTGAAATCCTTGGCGTTAACTGTTCCTACGATTGCTATTCTAGAGTTAGCAACTAGGAATTGCTTTCATTTGAACACGCCACAGGAGTTGTGTATCCTGATGTTACAAAATATATTAGGTGCAAAAATGAATACGGATGAGAGAGAGAGAGAGAGGGGGGGAGGGATCGAGAGAGAGAGAGGGGGAAATATAGGGGGAGGGAGGGATTAAGTGAGAGAGAGAGAGAGAGAGAGAGAGAGAGAGAGATGGAGAGAGAGAGAGAGAGAGAGAGAGAGAGAGAGAGAAAGAAAGAAAGAAAGAAAGAAAGAAAGAAAGAGAGAGAGAGAGAGAGAGAGAGAGAGAGAGAGAGAGAGAGAGAGAGAGAGAAAGAAAGAAAGAAAGAAAGAAAGAAAGAAAGAGAGTCGACAAGACGAGGAAACAGAATGAAGGAAAGAGATGGCGAGTAGAAGGGAGGAGGGAGGGATTGAGAGAGAGAGAGAGAGAGAGAGAGAGAGAGAGAGAGAGAGAGAGAGAGAGAGAGAGAGAAGAGAGAGAGTCGACAAGACGAGGAAACAGAATGAAGGAAAGAGATGGCGAGTAGAAGGGAGGAGGGAGGGATTGAGAGAGAGAGAGAGAGAGAGAGAGAGAGAGAGAGAGAGAGAGAGAGAGAGAGAGAGAGAGAGAGAGAGAGAGAGAGAGAGAGTCGACAAGACGAGGAAACAGAATGAAGGAAAGAGAAGGCGAGTAGAGGGAGAGAGAGAGAGAGAGAGAGAGAGAGAGAGAGAGAGAGAGAGAGAGAGAGAGAGAGAGAGAGAGAGAGAGAGAGAGAGAGGGTCGACAAGACGAGGAAACAGAATGAAGGAAAGAGAAGGCGAGTAGAGGGAGAGCGAGAGAGAGAGAGAGAGAGAGAGAGAGAGAGAGAGAGAGAGAGAGAGAGAGTGTCGACAAGACGAGGAAACAGAATGAAGGAAAGAGAAGGCGAGTAGAGGGCGACCGGGAAGCGGCGGTGGCGAGCGCGTGGGACGCCACATGACCGAGCAATATATCTGCGTTATGAAACAAGGTCGTATCTCTCCTCCTACGACTTCCGTTTGACCTATTTCCGCCCCGCTCTCACACAACGTCCCAGCTGGCACTGTTGTTCCTCCTGTTGCTGCCCACGCCTTTGCTGCGATGCCTTTTCCTTATCGTTCCATTTACTTTTTTCATATATCTTTTATGATTGAATTTTTTGTTGGTATTAGTCTCATTTTTGTTGTTTTTTTGTTGTTATTTCTGTTACCAGTGCATCTGTTCTATCTGCATAAATCACTATGTATAGTACCTGAACGAAATAATCTCACTGAGCTCCCACCCTTCGTTCCTCTTTTGCCTCTTCCTCTTTTTCTTCCCCCTTTCCTCTCCCTCTCTCTCCTTCTCCCTCCTTCGCAGGCGAGAGCAGGGAATGGCATTCCTTTTGTTGCGTTAAAATTTGCATTATCACTCCATAAGACCTGGATCTCCGCGTCGGGAGGCTCAATAAAGGCCATCCCTGCGCCTTGAGGATTCCTGATTGCAGGGCGGGAGAGCGGCTGCTTTCTGTGATGTCGCTAGGAGTGAGGAAGAGGAAGACGGGAGGCAAGGGAAAACGGGAACAAAGACGAGTGTAGGAAAACTCCTTTACGTTCTGTAACGTATGATGTAAGAATCACTGTATTTCCTTCACGGGGTGGGGGGTGGGGTGGTGGTGGAAAATGTAGGTTTGTTTTCCTGGCATATTGTTTAACGTTAATTGCATGCCTTTTCATCACAAAGTTGAAAGTTACTATCTTCTACATATGAAATTATTCTATTGTTTGCATTGTCTTCATGCTTCCCTGTCTTCTTTTTCTTTTTCTAATGTTTTCGCTCTATATATGAGTGTCAGTGTTTTAATTTGAGCAACACTACAAGTTCTCTGAAAGCATGGAGCAGCTACAAACTAATCCGAATGAAATATTTGCAGCGCAAATATTATGTCTCACTGTCCTTATTTTACAAGTCTGTAAACTATTTAGGTTAGTGCTAACAAAAGCCAACGATTAATTAAGATGAAAAGAATGTCAGTTACTGGATGAATAATATAAGGAACACACCGGGTGGCCCCTATGAATTATTAAAAATAGGTATGATTTAGATCATTGGATAGAATAATTTTGAACACATGTTTGGTTATAATAAAAGATGTTTTGCGTTACTTTATATTCCCTTGTGTCCCATACATGGCAAAGGAATTTACTGTACATTCTGTACATGCGAATTTAATGTACTTGGGTCTGTATGTAGCGGGAATCAGCGCCTGTGTGCTGAAGAGTATACGTTAATATCAGGAATGGGAGCATAGTAGAATCAAGAGAATTCTTGAGTTTAGCGATCGTGATCAGCATTTCCCCTACGTCGTATGATTCTATTTCTACTCTTTATGTGATGTGTGTATTTCATTGTTTACCAGCTGACTATATGCAGAGTTTTGGTATATATATAATTTTCTTTATTTAAGGCAGTCCAAAATTTAGTATATGATTAGATGGATTAGATCATCACGGAGCTACTATATATTATCAAACAAGGTGGGACAAATACTTAAAACTTAATCAAAATGGGATGTTTTGGTCTGAGAGGAAAAAAAGATTTTCGTCCGAGTAAT
>NC_091572.1:26725672-26728172 GCF_042767895.1 Penaeus vannamei
TCCTGCGACCTTTGCAAGGCAAGAGGTCACACTCTGGACAGTTGCAGGTGGAAAGCTTTGGCAGATAAGGCCGAACTGCTCGAAAGAGAGCTGAAGACTTTCTTGTAAGAATATAGCTGAAGACTTTCTTGTCAGAATATAGAAGCTCTCAAACACAAAAAAAAACGGTAGTTGACCCTCAGCCTCTACTCCCATTTTTGCCGCTTCAACAGCAATATTTCTTTCCATCCTCACACTGGACCGCTCATCGACTCGCTGTTCCTCTTGGTCATATCCTAACTTTAACAGCATCCAAGGGCCAGTGTATTAAATGGCATCACTAATTCATACCCGTCAAAATAACAGCCACAGACACCTTTCAGTTCTGTCTGCTAATGTAAGAGGCCTCCAAACCAATATTGGTGAGCTGACTACGTGGCCCTCAGCGTCAGTGCCGACATAATAGTGGTTACTGAAACCTTCCTGAATGCAGAGGTAGAACCTGCTTTTGGTAAGATACAAGGCTATTCACAGTGGCGCAAAGAAGAGATAGGATAGTAAGCATACGAGGATCTTCTCTCAGTTCACAGTCTGACAGATTACGTGAATTTCCCGACGCACATCCTTGGTAGATCTCTAGATCCTGTTATAACTGATCTGACTGAGGACACCTACTCACCACTCTTCATAATAGGAACGTCAGATCCTATTATGTAACACGTTTGCCTTACACCTGCAGCTGACGAAATCAGACGAAGAAAAATATGGCTTTGGAACCACGCAGACTAGCCAGGTATGAAGGCAGAACTTCAGGCAAAAGACTGGGATGCTCTTCTGGCGGGGGAACACAAATGACAAAGCATCCTCCATCACCAACCTCCTCACTGAAATGCAAGGAGAAATACGTTCCTTCGTGGAGATACATCACAAAACCAGGGGATCAAGCCTGGTTTGGCTACAGATGCTATCAAGCGTCCGAAAGGAAATACAAATTGTGGCAAAGATACAAAGCCAATCCCACAAGACATAATAAGAATTTGTAAAAAAAAAAATGTTTGCAACAGATGGCAAGAGGAAATGAAAAGGAAACTAATAAGTCTGGGAGCAGACAACAAGGAGTGGTGGTCACTTATCAAGGAGCACCAAGGTGTAACCCGGGAATCCACAATACCTCCACTAACAAGCCTGATGGAACAACTGCTTCAAGTAATTGGGAAAAAACTCACCTTCTGGGAAGCTTGTTTTGTCGAAAAATGACAGTGCCAGAGGCCAACAGAACACCTCCGGAGATATCCTCAGTATGCCATGAACAACTCCCTGGTCTTCAAATCTGTCACACCAGAACAAAAGAGATCCTCCAGAATTTAAACAAAAAACACCAGGATCAGATGACATCAGCCCCCACACGCCCCACAGGTGTGCAGCCGCGTTATCCTAGGCGTTGTCATCCATCTTCCAGTCATGCACCGAAGAAGGCTGCTGGCCCTCCATCTGGAAGGAAGCAAGAGTGATTCCTCTGTATAAGAAACGGTGAAAAACGAATCCAGACAACTACCGGCACATCTCCCTCCTGCCATCCGTCAGCAAGGTGTTTGAAAAGATCATTGCTGAACAGCTCATGGACCACAAGGAAAACCACAATCTTATTTCCATCAGACAGTTTAGCTTTCATTCATCCCGATCAACTGCTGATCTTCTCCAATAAGTAAAAAATTGCAGGATGCTCTGGACGCCAATCAAGACACTCTGGTAATCGCCCTCGACATCGCCGGCGCCTTCGACCGAGTGTGGCACAGAGGGCTCCTTGCTAAACTACAAGCAGGAGGCATAAGCAGCAACCTCTTGCGGCTCTTTGGTGATTACCTCACTGGAAGAGCACCGCAAGTAGTCATCGGTGGCCAGTTATCCGACAAATACTCGATAAAGGCGTCGGTACCACAGGGATCTGTACTTGGCCCAATTCTCTAGAATATATACATAAATCATATGCTTAGAGAACATCCCGAAATCTCAGCGTATGCTGATGACTGCACACTCTCTATTTCATACATGCGCAAGGATCATGACACTGTAGCAATGGATATGAATTCGAAGTTACAAGCAATCCACGACTGGGGATCACAATGACAAGTAAGTTTTACCGCCAACAAGACCCAGGCAATTGTATCCCACTCTCCAACTGCTTCAGACGTCATGAAGGACAAGCTCTTAATGAACAACACTGCCCTTCCTCTCGAGGACTTTATTTCAACCCTAGGTGTGGACATAGACAATGAGTTCAGATTTAACAAACACGCCAGCAGGATCAGCAAAACAGCTTCACTGAAGGTAACTCTTCGGCGTATATCTCACCTCCTGAATCCTCAAGGAATTCTCGTGCTGTACAAGTCCCAGATCAGACCACATGTTGAATATGCCTCGTTGGCCTGGTCTTCTGTTGCACCCACCAACCTCAGCAGGCTGGATAAAATAGAAAAAACGGGCTCTCAGGCTTATCCTTTGAGCCAGCAACCCTTATCAC
>NC_091572.1:26777144-26787144 GCF_042767895.1 Penaeus vannamei
ATCAACACGAATATATTAATGTTAAATTTGCACATGCAAAGAGAAATAAGTTTTCATTTCTTGCCCTGTCTATTGTAGCATGATACCGTCGTATATCGTGATAAGTTAATTTTGAATAGAAAAGCCTAGCATAGGCCTTCTTCTTTCAAATCTGGTAATCAATTCACTGGATGACTTATACCTTGTCATCGCCCTGAAGATACTTACATAAACATGCTGCACATTTTCTGTCGTGGCTTCCCGCGGACTTTCATGTAAGATTCTCGTTATGTATGCAGATTTCTCTTTGAGAATTAGCATTGAGTAATTGTTAGATGGAGTGAGTATGCTGTCTTTCAAATCTCCTCGACACAATGCTCCTTGAAGGCACTAGATTACTGTATAATGATGGGGATTCATCACATAAACACTAGTATTGGGTGAATGCTAATGGCTTGGAGATGAATATGGACTTAGTATGGTTGCTTCCATTATTGTCACTGTCATCGCCGTCGTCGTCATAGCCGTCGCCACCACCATCATCATTTCATGAAGTTTATTGAGAAGACGACTAGTCACGCATGAAAGACTAACTGCTTTTAATGAAGTCATAAGTTTCAAACCTTGTCAGACGTGTGAATTTGTGCATAATTATCCCGTTGGCCTTCTGTATTTGACTGCACATGTGATACACATTAAAAGATGACTGAAGGATGGGTATTCTCAAATGTAGTTCTGTTCCTTGCGGCATTTAGATCAGGTGAGACCGTCTCCGTTTACCGCTCCCGAGAGACAGCATCCCGCACGCCACGAAGCTTCCTGTGGCACCGAAAGGAAGATTGGAGATCCGAGAGGAAGAGGCGAGTGAGGAGCGAGTCGACCAGGAACGTTTGATGCTCGTGTCTTCGGGGCCGGATTGGCGATTCGAACTTCGGGTGAACTCAAACGTTGCCACGGATAATTAAGCGACCAGTGGCAGCAAAAAAAAAAAAAAAAAAAAAAGAGAAAAAAAAATCTTTCGTATACTTTCGGCCTTTGCTCTCGCTCCAACCATTTCATGAATTTCACTAAAGTTGTTTTCAGGAGAGACTTTCAAATTGATATTAATAATAATCATTATAGTGACGATAATAATGATAGTGATGCTGCTGATGATATATGATACTACTGATGACGAGAACGATAATGATAATGATAACAAGCAATGCTTATAGTATATATATATATATATATATATATATATATATATATATATATATATATATATATATATATATATATATATATATATATATATATATATATATATATATATATGTATATATATATATATATATATATATATATATATATATATATGTATGTATGTATGTATATATATATATATATATATATATATATATATATATATATATATATATATATATATATATATATATACATACATATATATATATATATATATATATATATATATATATATATATATATATATATATATATATATATATATATATATACGTGTGTGTGTGTGTGTGTGCGCGAATTGTTCATTTTTATTCAGCTTTGAACAATATCATCTTATCATTTAGACTATATGAATTTTGATATTTCTCGTGTAGAATATATACATATTTCTATATTTCCATTACACAAGCACACATAAACACAGACACAAACACTCGCACGTTTATGAGTACCATGTGTATGTGAGAGCGAGTGCGTGTTGGCGTGCAAGTGCCTCACGGAAACGGTGATCTTCCTTTTAGATTGGAACCCAATTTGCATTTCGCAGTTCTTGCCATCAGCTGCTCTTCCCTCGACTCGGCGGTTCGTCCGACGCAATCCGAAAGTGACGAGTGCGTTAGTTATCATAATAATCATATGTTCCGTTTTGATCATATTATCATTATCAGCATGCAGGGTTAACTAGTTTTTCGTTGTTGCCGACGAAATTTACTGATTTCCGAGAATTTTTTATCAACTGCTTAACAAAATTGATTCTCTTGAGCTTCCTGAAAATCAAATACTCATCGCTATACTACTTCTAAATCATTCACGTATGTAAATGCAGGACTACTAGTAAGGAGATTGTATCGGAATTCGACATGATGCCAGACTCTTCTCTAGCCATAAATAAGTAGTTATAATTACTCAAAATCCCTGCCTATCACGGGGCCAACGCCAGCAGCAACGCAAGCCGTCTATTTGCAGTCTCTCGCGGCCCAACTATGCCTTGTCGACATCTTGCTTTCCCCAGCCATTGCAGATTGCGACAGTATCCGGATGGCCTCGGGAGGTTTAAACACACGCGCCGCCCTGTACAGGAGCTCGAAACATATGCAAAGTGAGTAAGACAGCGTCCGCGTAAAGGCCTTCGGGTGAGCCGAACGCCCGACGCTGATTATGGCTGCGTAGCGTCGTCTTCAAGCTATAAGCATGTGATGCTTGTACCTGGATTCCCGATATATAATATATAGAATTGTATCTGATGAAATTGAACAAATCTGGTGTAATAACATTGACTCCCTTTTTCGAATGGAAAAAGGGAGGGACGGAGGGATAAAAAAAGAGAGGGAGAGGGAGGAATGGAGAAGGAGGGAGGGAGGAAAGGGAGAGAGAGAGAGAAATTGCAAGCGACTCATGAAACACAAACATACCTTCCTCATGTTGTGAACAAAAGCTTACATTTTAGGAACTCGGAATTAATGTATCTAAGAGAATGTTTTCATATTTCATCAAACATGAATTCCCATATTAAACGATAATACTTCTCACAGAACAGGAGAAGACATAAACAGTAATTCAATTAATCTAATTGATATATGTAATTTAATTTTTCCTCTTCCACTGCGTTCAATATGATTTAATTGGAATACCCAATCGATTAACTGGGTAATTCTTGACATTGGTTCTCGCGTCCACCACAATCGCCGTATAAAGCCAGCTTAATTTCGTAAGTAGAAGCAAACATTACCAGTAATGTAGAGCAATAAACCCTGTAAACCAGCCACGAGTTTAATCAACCCAAGTAGCACGTATCCGGCGTTTCTCTCCTCCCTTCTTTTTTGTCTCTTTGTCTGACTGCGTTTGTGTGTTCGCCTGTTTGTCTCTCGCACAAACAACTGCACGCTCAAATAAATGCAGATCTTATTTGCTAATTCATTTTCCCTGGGCAGAAAATGTTGCACAAACTAGATGCATATAATTATAAATGTTAACATATACCGTTTCTCTCTTTCTCTCTTTCATACTCACACTTCAAATGTTTATTTATAGATGTATGACTACAATTTTACACGACTCTTGGTTGCTTTAAAAGGAAAGAAAAACTATATATATGGTGCTTTAATGTAATAGTACACACGTTAAATTTGTTTAAAATGTAAATGTGAAATGCTCAAAAAATAAGTAAAGGGAGCACATATCAATGATTATTGGCATATAGTGACCATTTTTATAGTATTACTTAACGCCCGTTTGCACTATCTGTTTGCACATATAGTGTGTGGGTATGCTTCTCACACGATTTTAGTCGTACCAAGATAGACCTCTTCCGTTAGCCGACTCAGCATCATCTAAATCACAATTAGCGTTGTGAACAAGCCTTCCAATAAGCCGTTGCATAACCCATGGGCGAGCGCGTAGCTTCGTGGTTCCGGGTTGACCCCCGATTCCTGCGCCGTGTGATCAGCACCCCTGGACTCCTTCGGGATGATAAAAGGGCTGCACGTGTAGTAGATGGGAGCTCGAGATTGCTTTGGTGCTGCTGCTTGCTGGTCTGGTAATCTTCGTTTACTCGTTTACTCATTTATTCGTACAGTTTACTAGTTTTCTCGTTATTTGTTTGCCTGTTTTAGTCTCTGAATTGTTGGTTCTTTTATTAGAGGTTTTGAGGAGTCGCTTGTTTTACTCTTAGCCGCCGTCGGGGCTTTTTATTCGTTGTGCCTCAGTATGTGAGAGCATACCCTGCGTTTGATGGTCGTTCCATGTTGGCCGTCCCCTTAAATAGATGGCGCCACTGTCAGACATCGCATACCCGCTTTTATTTTCTTAGGGTGGCTAGGGTATATGTATTTGCTGAGCGCCATCACTCCGGTTGGACCTTTCGGCTAGAGCAGGTCGCAGGTTTTTTTGTCGTCTTTTCGGCCGGTGTTTTGATTTTGCCGTGATCCACCCACGTTCTCAGAGATAAGTATTCCAGTATTATAGGTTTTTATGAAAGCACAACTCTTAACTGTCACGGGAATAACTGCTTGATAACTACCTATGGGTATATGTGGCTTAGGGTTTGGCCTTTACTTCCGGCTTTAATTGTTCGTTTGTTTTGTGGCATGTTGTTCCATTTAATGTTTTGTCCTGTGGCAAGCTTTTAATGTTTTGTCCTGTGGCGCACTCTTAATGTTTTCTCCTGTGGCATGCTCTTAATGTTTTGTCCTGTGGCACACTCTTAATGTTTTGTCCTGTGGCACGCTCTTAATGTTTTGTCCTGTGGCATGCTCTTAATGTTTTGTCCTGTGGCATGCTCTTGATGTTTTGTCCTGTGGCATGCTCTTAATGTTTTGTCCTGTGGCACACTCTTAATGTTTTGTCCTGTGGCACGCTCTCAATGTTTTGTCCTGTGGCACACTTAATGTTTTGTCCTGTGGCACGCTCTTAATGTTTTGTCCTGTGGCATGCTCTTAATGTTTTGTCCTGTGGCACACTCTTAATGTTTTGTCCTGTGGCACACTCTTAATGTTTTGTCCTGTGGCATGCTCTTAATGTTTTGTCTTGTGGCACACTCTTAATGTTTTGTCCTGTGGCATGCTCTTAATGTTTTGTCCTGTGGCACACTCTTAATGTTTTGTCCTGTGGCACACTCTTAATGTTTTGTCCTGTGGCACGCTCTTAATGTTTTGTCCTGTGGCATGCTCTTAATGTTTTGTCCTGTGGCACACTCTTAATGTTTTGTCCTGTGGCATGCTCTTAATGTTTTGTCCTGTGGCATGCTCTTAATGTTTTGTCCTGTGGCACGCTCTTAATGTTTTGTCCTGTGGCACGCTCTTAATGTTTTGTCCTGTGGCATGCTCTTAATGTTTTGTCCTGTGGCATGCTCTTAATGTTTTGTCCTGTGGCACACTCTTAATGTTTTGTCCTGTGGCATGCTCTTAATGTTTTGTCCTGTGGCATGCTCTTAATGTTTTGTCCTGTGGCATGCTCTTGATGTTTTGTCCTGTGGCACGCTCTTAATGTTTTGTCCTATGGCACACTCTTAATGTTTTGTCCTGTGGTACGCTCTTAATGTTTTGTCCTGTGGCATGCTCTTAATGTTTTGTCCTGTGGCACACTCTTAATGTTTTGTCCTGTGGCATGCTCTTAATGTTTTGTCCTGTGGCACACTCTTAATGTTTTGTCCTGTGGCACACTTAATGTTTTGTCCTGTGGCATGCTCTTAATGTTTTGTCCTGTGGCATGCTCTTAATGTTTTGTCCTGTGGCACGCTCTTAATGTTTTGTCCTGTGGCATGCTCTTAATGTTTTGTCCTGTGGCATGCTCTTAATGTTTTGTCCTGTGGCACGCTCTTAATGTTTTGTCCTGTGGCACGCTCTTAATGTTTTGTCCTGTGGCATGCTCTTAATGTTTTGTCCTGTGGCATGCTCTTAATGTTTTGTCCTGTGGCACACTCTTAATGTTTTGTCCTGTGGCATGCTCTTAATGTTTTGTCCTGTGGCATGCTCTTAATGTTTTGTCCTGTGGCATGCTCTTAATGTTTTGTCCTGTGGCACACTCTTAATGTTTTGTCCTGTGGCATGCTCTTAATGTTTTGTCCTGTGGCATGCTCTTAATGTTTTGTCCTGTGGCACACTCTTAATGTTTGGTCCTGTGGCATACTCTTAATGTTTTGTCCTGTGGCACACTCTTAATGTTTTGTCCTGTGGCATGCTCTTAATGTTTTGTCCTGTGGCACACTCTTAATGTTTTGTCCTGTGGCACGCTCTTAATGTTTTGTCCTGTGGCACACTCTTAATGTTTTGTCCTGTGGCACGCTCTTAATGTTTTGTCCTGTGGCATGCTCTTAATGTTTTGTCCTGTGGCACACTCTTAATGTTTTGTCCTGTGGCACACTCTTAATGTTTTGTCCTGTGGCACACTCTTAATGTTTTGTCCTGTGGCACGCTCTTAATGTTTTGTCCTGTGGCACGCTCTTAATGTTTTGTCCTGTGGCATGCTCTTAATGTTTTGTCCTGTGGCACGCTCTTAATGTTTTGTCCTGTGGCATGCTCTTAATGTTTTGTCCTGTGGCATGCTCTTAATGTTTTGTCCTGTGGCACGCTCTTAATGTTTTGTCCTGTGGCACGCTCTTAATGTTTTGTCCTGTGGCACGCTCTTAATGTTTTGTCCTGTGGCATGCTCTTAATGTTTTGTCCTGTGGCACGCTCTTAATGTTTTGTCCTGTGGCATGCTCTTAATGTTTTGTCCTGTGGCACGCTCTTAATGTTTTGTCCTGTGGCACGCTCTTAATGTTTTGTCCTGTGGCATGCTCTTAATGTTTTGTCCTGTGGCACACTCTTAATGTTTTGTCCTGTGGCACGCTCTTAATGTTTTGTCCTGTGGCATGCTCTTAATGTTTTGTCCTGTGGCACACTCTTAATGTTTTGTCCTGTGGCACGCTCTTAATGTTTTGTCCTGTGGCACGCTCTTAATGTTTTGTCCTGTGGCACGCTCTTAATGTTTTGTCCTGTGGCACGCTCTTAATGTTTTGTCCTGTGGCATGCTCTTAATGTTTTGTCCTGTGGCACGCTCTTAATGTTTTGTCCTGTGGCATGCTCTTAATGTTTTGTCCTGTGGCGCACTCTTAATGTTTTGTCCTGTGGCACGCTCTTAATGTTTTGTCCTGTGGCACACTCTTAATGTTTTGTCCTGTGGCATGCTCTTAATGTTTTGTCCTGTGGCACGCTCTTAATGTTTTGTCCTGTGGCACGCTCTTAATGTTTTGTCCTGTGGCATGCTCTTAATGTTTTGTCCTGTGGCACGCTCTTAATGTTTTGTCCTGTGGCATGCTCTTAATGTTTTGTCCTGTGGCGCACTCTTAATGTTTTGTCCTGTGGCACGCTCTTAATGTTTTGTCCTGTGGCACACTCTTAATGTTTTGTCCTGTGGCATGCTCTTAATGTTTTGTCCTGTGGCACGCTCTTAATGTTTTGTCCTGTGGCACGCTCTTAATGTTTTGTCCTGTGGCATGCTCTTAATGTTTTGTCCTGTGGCATGCTCTTAATGTTTTGTCCTGTGGCACACTCTTAATGTTTTGTCCTGTGGCACGCTCTTAATGTTTTGTCCTGTGGCATGCTCTTAATGTTTTGTCCTGTGGCATGCTCTTAATGTTTTGTCCTGTGGCGCACTCTTAATGTTTTGTCCTGTGGCACGCTCTTAATGTTTTGTCCTGTGGCATGCTCTTAATGTTTTGTCCTGTGGCGCACTCTTAATGTTTTGTCCTGTGGCATGCTCTTAATGTTTTGTCCTGTGGCACGCTCTTAATGTTTTGTCCTGTGGCATGCTCTTAATGTTTTGTCCTGTGGCACACTCTTAATGTTTTGTCCTGTGGCACACTCTTAATGTTTTGTCCTGTGGCACACTCTTAATGTTTTGTCCTGTGGCACACTCTTAATGTTTTGTCCTGTGGCACGCTCTTAATGTTTTGTCCTGTGGCATGCTCTTAATGTTTTGTCCTGTGGCATGCTCTTGATGTTTTGTCCTGTGGCATGCTCTTAATGTTTTGTCCTGTGGCACACTCTTAATGTTTTGTCCTGTGGCACACTCTTAATGTTTTGTCCTGTGGCACGCTCTTAATGTTTTGTCCTGTGGCACACTCTTAATGTTTTGTCCTGTGGCACACTCTTAATGTTTTGTCCTGTGGCACGCTCTTAATGTTTTGTCCTGTGGCACACTCTTAATGTTTTGTCCTGTGGCACACTCTTAATGTTTTGTCCTGTGGCACGCTCTTAATGTTTTGTCCTGTGGCATGCTCTTAATGTTTTGTCCTGTGGCATGCTCTTGATGTTTTGTCCTGTGGCACGCTCTTAATGTTTTGTCCTGTGGCATGCTCTTAATGTTTTGTCCTGTGGCATGCTCTTAATGTTTTGTCCTGTGGCACACTCTTAATGTTTTGTCCTGTGGCACACTCTTAATGTTTTGTCCTGTGGCACACTCTTAATGTTTTGTCCTGTGGCACGCTCTTAATGTTTTGTCCTGTGGCATGCTCTTAATGTTTTGTCCTGTGGCACACTCTTAATGTTTTGTCCTGTGGCACGCTCTTAATGTTTTGTCCTGTGGCATGCTCTTAATGTTTTGTCCTGTGGCACACTCTTAATGTTTTGTCCTGTGGCATGCTCTTAATGTTTTGTCCTGTGGCACACTCTTAATGTTTTGTCCTGTGGCACACTTAATGTTTTGTCCTGTGGCATGCTCTTAATGTTTTGTCCTGTGGCATGCTCTTAATGTTTTGTCCTGTGGCACGCTCTTAATGTTTTGTCCTGTGGCACACTCTTAATGTTTTGTCCTGTGGCACGCTCTTAATGTTTTGTCCTGTGGCGCACTCTTAATGTTTTGTCCTGTGGCACGCTCTTAATGTTTTGTCCTGTGGCATGCTCTTAATGTTTTGTCCTGTGGCACTCTTAATGTTTTGTCCTGTGGCACGCTCTTAATGTTTTGTCCTGTGGCACACTCTTAATGTTTTGTCCTGTGGCACACTCTTAATGTTTTGTCCTGTGGCACACTTAATGTTTTGTCCTGTGGCATGCTCTTAATGTTTTGTCCTGTGGCATGCTCTTAATGTTTTGTCCTGTGGCACGCTCTTAATGTTTTGTCCTGTGGCACACTCTTAATGTTTTGTCCTGTGGCACGCTCTTAATGTTTTGTCCTGTGGCGCACTCTTAATGTTTTGTCCTGTGGCACGCTCTTAATGTTTTGTCCTGTGGCATGCTCTTAATGTTTTGTCCTGTGGCACACTCTTAATGTTTTGTCCTGTGGCACGCTCTCAATGTTTTGTCCTGTGGCATGCTCTTAATGTTTTGTCCTGTGGCACACTCTTAATGTTTTGTCCTGTGGCACACTCTTAATGTTTTGTCCTGTGGCACACTCTTAATGTTTTGTCCTGTGGCACGCTCTTAATGTTTTGTCCTGTGGCACACTCTTAATGTTTTGTCCTGTGGCGCACTCTTAATGTTTTGTCCTGTGGCACACTTAATGTTTTGTCCTGTGGCATGCTCTTAATGTTTTGTCCTGTGGCACGCTCTTAATGTTTTGTCCTGTGGCACGCTCTTAATGTTTTGTCCTGTGGCATGCTCTTAATGTTTTGTCCTGTGGCACACTCTTAATGTTTTGTCCTGTGGCACACTCTTAATGTTTTGTCCTGTGGCACGCTCTTAATGTTTTGTCCTGTGGCACGCTCTTAATGTTTTGTCCTGTGGCATGCTCTTAATGTTTTGTCCTGTGGCACGCTCTTAATGTTTTGTCCTGTGGCACACTCTTAATGTTTTGTCCTGTGGCACGCTCTTAATGTTTTGTCCTGTGGCACGCTCTTAATGTTTGGTCCTGTGGCATGCTCTTAATGTTTTGTCCTGTGGCATGCTCTTAATGTTTTGTCCTGTGGCATGCTCTTAATGTTTTGTCCTGTGGCACACTCTTAATGTTTTGTCCTGTGGCACACTCTTAATGTTTTGTCCTGTGGCACACTCTTAATGTTTTGTCCTGTGGCATGCTCTTAATGTTTTGTCCTGTGGCACACTCTTAATGTTTTGTCCTGTGGCACACTCTTAATGTTTGGTCCTGTGGCATACTCTTAATGTTTTGTCCTGTGGCATGCTCTTAATGTTTTGTCCTGTGGCACGCTCTTAATGTTTTGTCCTGTGGCACGCTCTTAATGTTTTGTCCTGCGGCATGCTCTTAATGTTTTGTCCTGTGGCACGCTCTTAATGTTTTGTCCTGTGGCACGCTCTTAATGTTTTGTCCTGTGGCATGCTTTTAATGTTTTGTCCTGTGG
>NC_091572.1:26799625-26807125 GCF_042767895.1 Penaeus vannamei
TGGCACGTATGGATGTATTATAATATATATATATAAAATTATTATATTATATATATATATATATATATATATATATACATATACATGTATGCATATCTATCTATCTATCTATCTATCTATCTATCTATCTATCTATCTATCTATCTATCTATATATATATATATATATATATATATATATATATATATATATATATATATATATGTCCGCAGGAATGTGTGTGGGAATCAACAAAATAAACACACAAAAATATAATATGAATATGAAAATATATACATGTCGGTCGCATAATTTAGGTTTCTGCCGCCAACATCAACAACACAAAATAAAGTGTGTAATTAGAATTCAATATTACCACCTTTTAATGTGATTAATTTTCTAACATGATTAATTATCTAGTATCATTGCCACCATCCGGGTTTTGTTTCAAATGAGGAGGCATCCCTATCCCCCCCCCCCCTTATTATGGTATTAATATGGTAGCTTGGCACGGCAGTCTTGGCAGACATGGAGTGGCTGGGTCTTCTCAATGTTTGGGTAATATTAATTAAATACGGTCTAGACTCCAGTTTGGAATATTCATTACCACTACAAAAATAAATTAGGTTGTTATATGGATGGCATTCCGGGCCGTCATATACCAAGAAACAAATTATATTTACTCTCCCTAGAGTAAAAAAAAAAAAAAAAAAAAAAAAAAAAAAAAAAAAAAAAAAAAAAAAAAAAAAAAAAAAAAAAAATCAGGGATTACTATATCACTTTCTGTCCCCATTACCGTACTCTGAACATAATCTCCCATTCAAGGAACAACAACAACAATTGTGCCTAAGTGGAGTATAAATTTGCTGGACTGGGGAGATGGATAGGGCCTCTACTGGCATGGTATATCTTGCGAAATAACTGTCTTCGCTCCCATCTTACACTTATTGGTCCTATACCAGGCATTACGGGATCTATCCTCTTCAACGAGATCCCCACTCAGATGGTCCTAGGGGCAGAGGTGTGAGATTTTCTCGGGCATCGTCAGGGCCGTCTGGTCGCGTCCCCAACCAGTTGGCTCCAGCGTTTTCCTCAGCTCTTTCCCTGCCAATGTGGTGATCCCGAGCAGAATGAATCATACATTACATATATATGGGTATTCCCTATGGTGACGGACGTCGGCGCGATGTTCGTAGATCCTGGTGTTGAAGCCACGTCCAGTTTCACCATAGTATGCAGCGGTTGCGATATGGCATACTATGGTGAAACTGGACGCGATGTTCGTAGATCCTGTTGTTGAAGCCACGTCCAGTTTCACCATAGTATGCAGCGGTTGCGATATGGCATACTATGGTGAAACTGGATGTGGCTTCAACACCAGGATCTACGAACATCGCGCCGACGTCCGTCACCATAGAACTTCCAACGCCATGGTGGTTCATGTAGATGAAGCTGGACATCTACCGAACTGGAAAGAAGCTGAAACAATCCATGAAGGATTAAGCAAATACAAAAGGAAGGCCATGGAAGCTGCATACATCGCGACAGAGAAAAACAGGAACACCGCATCGGGTAGATTCAAACTATCCAAGGTCGCGGCAGCAATTATGCGCACGAGCGCAAGGTCACGGTCATCAGTGATTCATCAGCTCCGATGTAATATAAATATGCTGTGTATTCTCCAAAATGTATGTATTTCTGACGAAGATATAATCGAAACCGGTCAAATACATCTCTTGTATTGTGAAGATATTCGTTCTCATTCATACCTTTCCACATTTGTCAACATGAATACAGTTCATCCTTCTTACGGTATGAGTGGGGAGCGGTCTGCCCCTCCCCGGGATTTCTTCACAAGACGCAAGATCCAGAGTGTCAAGAATCGACGTTGTTTCCTGATGGACTGCTTGGCTGAGCAAGTGTTGCCACCTTCAGCTCTGAGCCAGTTTAAATCCGGCGAGCATCCGTTCCCTGATAGCGCTCGGGCCTTCCTTGTGGAGGCCATTAGGACCCTTCAACATCGACTCTATGAACTCCGGAACGAACTTGAGGGCGAACACCTTCCCCATGGGCTGGTCCTTCAACTCCAACAGGAAGATCATGCTCAACGAGTCAAACATCAGGAGAAATTACACCGCATATGCAGTAAGAGCAGATGGTCAAAAGCTGGACGTAGTGATCTTCTTAGAAACATGTCCTCCAAACGTCTTACCCGCATGGAACTAGAAGCCCTCTCCCTTAGACTCAAATTCAGCACCGGGCTGGACAACAAGGACCTTATCGACTACGTTGTCTTGAACCACCGCTGGACCGACAGTGATGTCGACAAAGGGTTCATCCAAGGGATTACCGCCCTGCTGTGTTGCCGATGCGTCGTCACGCCCCCCGGCGATCCCTCGCAGATACGTCACTGCGTTGAAGAGCCTACGCGACGACGAGACCATCGTCATCACCCAGGCTGACAAAGGTGGGGGTATTGTTGTTATGGATAAGACTGACTATATTTGTAAAATGAACGATTTACTTTCCGATGCTTCTGTTTACAGGAAAGTGACGAAAGGCGAGGGGAAGATGGAAGCTGCCAGGTTTAAGAAGAAGGCGAGGGACGTACTCCTGCGGTTGGCTAAGGGGAAAGGCTTGCTTCACCTGCTGGAGGAGGCCCCCCGCAACCCATCCATGAGAGGTCTCCCGAAGGTACACAAGCCAGGTGTGCCGATGAGACCGATCACGTCTGGCATTGGCAGCGCTCCCCATCGTTTGGCCAAGTGTTTGGCGAAACCCCTCTCCGCCGCCATGGGAGTCATCAGTGATTCTCACCTGAAGAACTCTGCGGACCTCATCAGACGTCTGCAGGGTTCTGTATATAAAAATAAAAAACTGGCTAGTTTTGACGTTAAATCCCTTTTTACAAATGTACCCACAGATGGAGCTATCCGAGCAGTCGAGAGGGTCACCGGATCCATGGTAGATGACGAACTTCCATTGCCAAAGCACCACTTCATAAGCCTCGTGAAGTTGTGTGTGGACTTCGGCTTCTTCGAGTTCGCTGGGGATGAGTACCAGCAAATCAGCGGCCTCGCCATGGGGTCCCCTCTAAGCGTTGTCCTGGCCTGCCTCTTCATGGAGTCGCTGGAAAGGGACCACTACAGGGATATAATCGGAAGGCACTCAACTTGGCTTCGTTACGTAGATGATGTCCTCATCATTGTCCCCAGAAGGTCGTGTCTGCACCATACACTGACGCGGCTGAACTCCGTCCACGAGAAAATCCAGTTCACCGTGGAGGAAGAAGAGGATCAGAAGTTACCTTTCCTGGACACTCTGATCCATTGGGGTGATGAAGACCTACGTTTTTCTGTATACAGGAAGCCGACTAATAAAGATGATTATATCCATTATTACTCCGCACACAGCAAGAAAACTAAATCTGGGGTTGTGATTGGGTTCTTCCTCCGGGCACTGAGGATTTGCAGCCCTGAGTTCCTTAAAAGTGAAGTTACATATGTAATTGATTCTTTCATGAAACACAAATACCCCAAAGGTCTCCTGCTGAACCTCAGAAAGAAGGCGGAGAACATACTTTCAAGATCTAACCCTGTGATATCCTTCAATTTTCTCGTATTACCTGCATGTAATCTCTCCCAGGCGATCAGCAAATACTTTGGCAATACTATGAACATCGCCAGCACATCCGGGGAAAAGATACATGACCTAATACGAGAAAAGAAACAACAGAAAAGCAACACCGACAGTGCAGTATACCGCATACCCTGCAGCGGTTGCGATATGGCATAATATGGTGAAACTGGACGTGGCTTCAACACCAGGATCTACGAACATCGCGCCGACGTCCGTCACCATAGAACTTCCAACGCCATGGTGGTTCATGTAGATGAAGCTGGACATCTACCGAACTGGAAAGAAGCTGAAACAATCCATGAAGGATTAAGCAAATACAAAAGGAAGGCCATGGAAGCTGCATACATCGCGACAGAGAAAAACAGGAACACCGCATCGGGTAGATTCAAACTATCCAAGGTCGCGGCAGCAATTATGCGCACAACGAGCGCGAGGTCACGGTCATCAGGTGATTCATCAGCTCCGATGTAATATAAATATGCTGTGTATTCTCCAAAATGTATGTATTTCTGACGAAGATATAATCGAAACCGGTCAAATACATCTCTTGTATTGTGAAGATATTCGTTCTCATTCATACCTTTCCACATTTGTCAACATGAATACGGTTCATATATATATATATATATATATATATATATATATATATATATATATATATATATATATATATATATATATATATATATATATATATGTATATATATATATATATGTATGTATATATATTGTGTTTATGAGTCAACAAAATACAAACACAAATATAATATGAATGTAAATATATACATATATATATATATATATATATATATATATATATATATATATATATATATATATATATGTATGTATGTATATATATGTATACATATTTATATATATGTATATACACCTATATATATATATATATATATATGTATATATATATATATATATATATATATATATACATATATATATATATATATATATATGTATATATATATATATATATATATATATATATATATATATATATACATATATATATATATATATATATATATATATATATATATATATATATGTATATATATTCATATATCATATATATGTATATATATATATATATATATATATATATATATATATATATATATATATATATATATATATATATCAATTAACTGTTTAGAATAAGATTGAATATAATATTACTTGATGCTTATTCAGTTAACTTTACATATACAACAATAAATAATTGAGTTGGGAATACAAATATGATAAATGAAATAATTATAAAAAATAAATAAAAATCATATAAATTTCTATAGTGCATGATAAGGAATGTTAATACAAATAGTGTAATATCACAGATATGGATGTAAATTGATTATAAATCTTAATAATTGGAAATTTGGAAACAAAATCAACATCCTAGTGTCAATCAGACCATACTTGAGATTTAGAGAAAATCAAATAATTCTTAAAGATTTTATAGATTCATAGAAATCAAATTATCCTAGTATTTAACTGGTATATAACAATCAATTTTAGTGGTGAGGCTAGTGTAGGTTGGTCGCCAGGCAGGGACTCGGCCCATCTCTATTTCTTCACGGCAGGTTTGGTCGATCTGCCCAAGGTACGACTTCCTCGGTCGTCCCACAGGCCTCCTCCACCCAGGGTTGTCTCGAACAGAGACGACCTGATGGGCAGGATCATCCTGAGGAAAGTGAGTCAGGTGGCCGTATAGCCTGAGTTGGCGATCACGGATTGTGCAGATAACAGGTCCTGTGCCAGTCTCACGGTGCAACCGTTGGTTGGACACATGGTCCCGCCAACAGTACCCCATGATCCGGCGCAAGGACCTATTACAAAAGGCTTCAAGACGAGCCTCCAAGGCACAGGACAATGTCCAGGTTTCCCTACCGTATAGCAAAACTGGCATTATCAGGGCCTTGAAAACCCGTAGCTTGGTCCATCTGCACAGGTACCGACATCTCCAAATACTCTTGTTGAGAGAGTTCATGACCCCTGCTGCCAGGCCAATCCGTCTGCTGACTTCATGGTCTGACAGCCCAGAGTTATGAACTACACTACCAAGGTATGTAAAGCTCTCTGTGACTTCAATGTCCTCGCCACAAGCACGTACCGACTGAACAGGTTCTCCTAACAAGTCCCCAAATTCCTGGACCTTGTTCTTGGTCCAGGAGACCTCTAGACCCAAGGGCTTCGCTTCATTGCTAAATGCATCGAGAGCCGCCACTAGGGTTTCCAAAGACTCAGATAGAATGGCAACGTCATCAGCAAAGTCAAGGTCTGTAACCTTGATATTGCCCAGCGTTGCTCCACAATGACTTTGAACAGTAGCTCTGCCCAGTATCCAGTCCATGCAAGTGTTGAAAAGAGTTGGTGCAAGGACACAGCCTTGCCTCACTCCTGAACTAACAGGAAAGAAGTTCGACAGGCCCCCACCACACTTTACAGCACTTTCAGTACCAGTATACAGGCTTGCTATTAGTCCAATAATCCTTGTTGGAATTCCTCTCAGCATCAGGATCTCCCAAAGTGACTCCCGATGCACTGTATCGAACGCCCTCTTGAGGTCGATGTAGGCTGCAAGCAACCCACGCCCGAACTCACGGCGGCGCTCTACAATGACTCGAAGCGCGAGGATACGGTCTATTGTGGACTTACCAGGAGTGAATCCGGATTGCTCCAGTCTCTGGTGCCTCATTAGATGGTTTCTGATACGTCTCAGAAGGATGTGGGCGAGAACCTTGCCTGGTATACTGAGCAGTGTGATGCCTCAGTGATTGCTGCAGTCCCAACGGTCCCCCTTCCCCTTCCAGAAAAGGAGGCTATTCTCGCTACCGGCATCAGCTCCTGAACCATGGGGACTAACAGACATCTCATAGCCAGCTCGATCACAGCCAGATACCGCATTGAAGTCGCCCAGAACAATGCGAATATCTCGTCGGGGACATCTGTCTACCACAGATGTAAGTTTGGCGTAGAACATCTCTTTCACATCAAGTTTACAAACATCGGTAGGAGCGTACACAGCAATAAGAGACATGAAGCCAAAAGATAGCTTCAATCTCAGTACCACTATACGCTCATCAACAGGAGTAACCTCTACTACCGAGGGCTGGAGTCTGCTGGAGATGGCAATGGCTACTCCCTGGAGATGGTGGCCGTCGCTGCGGCCCGACCAGTAATAGGTGTAGCCACCTACACAGGTCATGCCGCTGCCAGGCCTCCTCACCTCCGAGAGAGCAGCTACCTCAACTCTCAGCCACCCCAGTTCCCTCGACAGTAGAGGCAACTGATCATCCTGACGTAAGGAACGGACGTTCCAAGCCCCCACCCTGACTTCCCGCCTGAGGTTCAGCCTCTGGCAGTCGCTCCGGGTGGATGCCACCTCTGCCACCCCCACCGACGCTGCCCCATATAAAAGGGGGTGGCTGGCTGCGTGCCCCATCATCCACCTGTGGGGTTCCCGAGGGCTTTCCCCCACAAGCTTCACTCTGGGCTGGCGGCCACCAGAGTGCAGGCGAGACAAGTAGTTCCCGTTCCCCGCCTGCGCTCCAGCAGTCACCCTCCCAGCAGGGCCCACAGTCCGCCTCACTTGCTGGGTGGGAGGGGCTTTTCCCCTCCTCCCAGCCTCTCCATTTATTGGTAGTGCTGCCGATTGGTTGTATCTGGGGGGAGGAGGACTGGCAAGGCCCACCTCCCCCGAGCCTCCCATTAATCCCAGGGGGCTAGGGAGCAGGAGTTGGTACAGGGCCAGAGCGTGTCCACACGCCGGTGGGCCATGACCCTGAACCTCTGGGGCCTCCTGCTGCTCCGAGATCCCCCTCAGTTTAGCCTGGAACCGCAAGGTACCCAGTTTCCATGGGA
>NC_091572.1:26864625-26867125 GCF_042767895.1 Penaeus vannamei
ATGTACGGCGGAGGCGAAGGGAAGTGCCTGCCCATCCACAACTACATTCTGAGGAGGAACAAGGAGCGGCCGCCGAGCAAGGAGGTAAGGAGGAGCTTGCTTTCTTTTCGTTCTTTCTATGTTCGTTTGGTTTTTAACTTTCGTACATATGCATAAACTTATTTATATCTGTTATATTATATATATATATATATATATATATATATATATATATATATATATATATGTATACATATATATATATATGTATATATATATATATATATATATATATATATATATATATATGTATATATATATATATATATATATATATATATATATATATATGTATATATATATATATATATATATATATATATATATATATATATATATATATATATATATATATATATATGCATACATACATACATACATACATACATATATATATATATATATATATATATATATATATATATATATATATGTATATATGCATACATACATACATATATATATATATATATATATATATATATATATATATATATATATATATATATATATATATATATATATATATATATATATATATATATATATATATATATATATATATATATATATATATATATATATATATATATATATATATATATATATATATGTATGTATGTATGCATATATATATATATATATATATATATATATATATATATATATATATATATATATATATATATATATATATATATATATATATATATATATATATATATATATATATATATATATATATATATATATATATATATATGTATGTATGTATATGTATATGTATAGATAAATAGATAGATATATATATATATGTATATATATATACATATATATATATATATATATATATATATATATATATATATTTATATATATATATATATATATATATATATATATATATATATATATATATATATATATATATATATATATATATATATATATATATATACATATACATGATGAAGATGTCGACAAGGTTTATGATATTATAGAAGACAAAAAGGATTGAGGTCACTTTCGTGATTGGAGATATGAATGCTAAAGTTGGTAGAGGAAAAGATGCAAAAGAAGTATGGTTTAGGATGTCGGAAAGAAAGAGGTGAAAAATATACCGATTTTTGCAGAAATAATGACGTATGTGTAGCCAACACAATGTTCAATCATCATTCGAGACATCTGTATACATGGACAGCGCCAAGCGATGATGAAACAGAAAATAAATATAACTGCAGAAATCAGATAGATTATCTGTTAGTAGAAAAAAGATTTCGTAACGCATAATGAACGCAAGAACTTTCCCTGGTGCTGATTGCATCTCTGATCACGAGCTTCTAGTAATGAGAGTCAACATAAAACTTAAAAAGCTGAAACAAGCAAAAAGGACCTCAAAACCAAACAGATCTCTTAGGTGAATGCTCTCTGTTAAAGAAAGAGTTTGCAATTAATACTGAAAACAAATTCGATGCCTTAGCAGAAATTTCAAGTGAAAAATATGTGAATTATAAAGATGATGTAGATATCGAGCAGTCGGGGTTTGCTATGAAGGAGATACTAGTCACATCGGCAGATGAAGTTCTTGGGAAAAAGAAGAAAAAATGCCCCTTGGATGACAGACACAGTTTTAGAGTTGATGGACGAAAGAAGACAGTTAAAAAAAAAAAATGAAGTTGCATTTAAAAAGTATCCTAAAGAAATTCAACGATTATGCAAGAAAGAAAAAGAGAAATGACTGAAAACGAAGTGTGAAGAAGAGCATTTATTAAAACAGAATAAAGACAGAAATTATAAAATATAATGGAACTGGCATATTACAAAAAGTAAGATGTATCCGGAGGAGTAATTGGGAAAATATGCTATGAAATTGATGACAGACTCATCAGATGGGTCGAGTACATTGATGAACTATATGGAGGCAATACTAGAAATGATGCCATAGGCAATAGCTTATTTTCTCATCTAGAAGACGAACAGGTAATATTAATGAGTGAGTTGAGAATATCATTAGAAGAGCTGGCAAAGAGGAAGAGTGCTGGGCCAGATGGAGATGGTACAGAACTACCCCAAAGTATGGATGAAAATGGCAGAACAGCATTATTGAGACTTAAACAAGATGTGTATATGAGTGGTTACATTCCAAAAGACTTTAGAAGATCAATCTTTGTTGCTCTTCCTAAAAAATATAATGCTAATGAATGTAAAGATTTCCGAATTATAAGTTTAATGTAACACGTAATGAAATGAACCTCCTACTTTATATATGTACACATATATTTATGTCTATATTTTTTTTATTTACTTTTCTTTTTTCATGAATTCTCCATCATTTTGAATATATTTTATTGCTGTCGAATTAGTGTAAATATGAAAAGCAGGGTTCTCATTTAAGGGGGGGAGGGGGAGCCATTGCCCACCCTCCTCCTCTAAGACCGATTTCCCCCTTATGTATTGGCTA
>NC_091572.1:26954625-26957125 GCF_042767895.1 Penaeus vannamei
GCCTCCTAATCGTCTCTAATAAAGACCTTTTGATCATCTGCAGTGGATGTGAAAAAGACAGACATTGTGCCAATTTACGCTGATATTCGAATTCGAACATACATTCTGAAGAGAAGCAATTAACACCAAACGGTACATACCAGTTTAGGTAAGCAGGATAAATAATAAATAGGTGAATGCAAAGAGTAGATAGTGAATATATATATAGCTCTTACAAACCGTATTTACTGTCAACTTTGTTCTGTTTTTGGCCTCCCATACTTTTGCTTAATTTATATTTGCTACAAGCTAAAGACATAGTGAATAAGGTATAGCTGAAAGTATTGGCCTTGACATCGACCAGAATGTGATTCACGTTCACCACTCTTCATGACCTTAATTCTTGGCAATGTATGCAGTGTTTATGATTTGTGTGAAATAGATAGAGATAAAAGCGTCTTACATAAACCATTTGGCTTTTTTACTATGGACGATAAAAATCCTGAAATATTCCGAGATAAGTTCCAAACGAAACTTTCTTTGGAATTGAAACCCAAAGGTATAAAATTCGACTCGGAATAAAAGAAAAGAACGCAGACTCATATTTCCAGTTGCCTATAGAATGGAAAGGTTTTGGGGTGTTAGCAAAGTTCTACACTGAAAAAGTTGGGGATAATAAAACTTGACTTGGTCATGAAAAAGGGACTTTTTGTGGTTCTACAGATCACAAAATGTTTATATGTCAATGGTGCTTTATAACATAGCTAATGTTTTTTCATAATTATATTTATTCTAAGAGGAATGTCATTGGAAAAGGCAATAGGAATTTGGAATGGCACCATTAACTTAAGAGCCAGATCCAACGCAGTTCAAATTTATGTCAAAGATGCGGATTTGGTGATCTGGTTTGGCAGTTGTCCGAGTTTACCCATGATACCCTTAAGCATGACTCATCAATAGAATATATTAGAAAACTGGTGGTGGACTCACATGAATTATCACACAGCCCAGCACACAGCAAGGCGTTAGCAATCAGATGGAACTGACAGAGACCCGATAACGTAATAGGAATCAAACTTCTCGGTAAATCCTATTATAATAATGCTGCTCAAACGGCGCATCTATAAGGTCTATGCCTGATCGGATATATAAAGATATTTTAAGTATTTTTGTATAGGAACATCGTTAAGCATATTAGGTATACAGTACATATAAGAAGACTAACACATCAAGTAATTTTCTGCCGAGGACTGCATTTTTTTCAAAATGTAATACTTTATAAGTCATCTTGATTTTTAACACTGTAGAAGATGGTTTTGCATATGCAGAGCCCCGGGTATATTCGACCTTGCACATACAACAACAACAGGAAAGAAAGAAATGAAAACCTTTACATTCAAACAGCTGTGCGCGATCCCTTGATCTCCTCTCGGCCATACACTCGGGTATTCGAAAGCCGCAGGGGAGCCCATCGACAGTTCCATTTGTCCAAGCATGGAGATCGGAACACGATGTTCACGTAGATGTTCACGTAGATGTTCACGTAGTGTCTACCATGATGTTCACGTAGATGTAGAACACGATGTTCACGTAGATGTAGAACACGATGTTCACGTAGATGTAGAACACGATGTTCACGTAGATGTAGAACACGATGTTCACATGATGTTCACGTAGAACCCGGGCCGGATACCAACATTTTTTTTTACCTTTATCCGCTGTCAATTGTATCTAAAACACCTCAAACAAAAACTACTATTTCTATAGGGGTATTATGATTTTTGGAAAAAAAAAACAGGCCAATAATTGCACAGAATCGTGTGTGTGTGTGTGTGTGTGTGTGTGTGTGTGTGTGTGTGTGTGTGTGTGTGTGTGTGTGTGTGTGTGTGTGTGTGTGTGTGTGTGTGTGTGTGTGTGTGTGTGTGTGTGTGTGTGTGTGTGTGTGTGTGTGTGTGTATGTGTGTGTGTGTGTGTGTGTCTGTGTGTGTGTGTGTGTGTGTGTGTGTGTGTGTGTGTGTGTGTGTGTGTGTGTGTGTGTGTGTGTGTGTGTGTGTGTGTGTGTGTGTGTGTGTGTGTGTATTATATACACATATGTATGAATCTTATTAACTACGACAAAGTAGAAAATATATGAGTGATAATGAACATCTGTATTTAAATGGTTTCGAATTAATCTACGCCAGAAATACATATATTTCTGGCGAAGATATATATAAATATCTTGTATTGTGAAGATATTCATTCTCATTCATACTTTCTCTCTCTCTCTCTCTCTCTCTCTCTCTCTCTCTCTCTCTCTCTCTCTCTCTCTCTCTCTCTATATATATATATATATATATATATATATATATATATATATATATATATATATATGTGTGTGTGTGTGTGTGTGTGTGTGTGTGTGTGTGTGTGTGTGTGTGTGTGTGTGTGTGTGTACGTGTGTGTGTGTGCGAGTGTGTGTTTGTGTGTGTGTATGAATCGTATCCATATTGACAAATGTAGAAATGTATGAATGAGAATA
>NC_091572.1:26972125-26974625 GCF_042767895.1 Penaeus vannamei
AGCGGAGAAATATGACTGAAAGTCCTTGTGACTTATCATTTGAAATATGTAGAGTAAAAGCAAATAAAAGATATTAAAACAGTGAAACAGCTTAAGTCTGAAAAGGTAAAATCAAGAACACACAAATTACGTTACTTTACTTAAAACATCAAGATAAGAAAAAGTAACACAAAATAAAAATAAAAAATTAATTAAAATATTAAAAACGATACTTAAAAGGGAACAGTTTAAAAAACGAAGCTAGAAAAGCCGAATCCAGAATGGATTAGGTTAAAAATACGTTTAAAAACACTTAAAAACAATGAAAACATAAAAGTGTTTTTATATGTTTCCATTGTTTTCATTGAATAAGAGAACGTCCAACAAAAAACGTAGACACGTAACGGGAAGTATTTTCAGCACAACCTTTGTTCTGCTAACGTCTCAGACTGAAGTAAATCCAGAAGGGGGTGACACAAACACAGGTTCAGATAGATCTCTCTTGTTGTGGCGGTTCCGTATTTATACCGACGTCTTGCTGGCGTCACTGCCTTCATTTTCAGTAATTTCTTAATGAAACATAATTAAAATATGAAAAACGTTAGATATATAGAAAAAAACAACAACCAGGGATGATAAAAAGGTCAAACGATTAAGACAAATAATTAAAACCATTGAAAAATAATGCACCTTAAAAAGCTAAAAGGACGATTTGAAAAAAAAAATACATGAATAAAATCACATACAGGGTAAAATGGTATCACCATGGTGCAAATACATATAATAAAAAGACAAATTTACAAAATGAAAATGACAAACCCCGAGATGCTTATTCATAAAGGAACAGATCGATAAAATAAATACGAAAAAATAAATCTTAATTGAAATAACGATCAAATTAATAAAAACCTTAGATAAAATATTAAGGCGGTAAACTTTAAGAACTTCAACAATAAAAGACATCAATCATTACTTAAAAGAACTAAATAAAATACAGAAAAAGTGATCAACTTAGAAATGGAGGTAAAAGGGGTAACAACTAAAAACGAGCCTGGGGTAAAAATTAAAATTGTGTCCCACGCAGGGGAAATGGAGATCATCTGGACACCCCTTCTGGATTCTGCAGCGTCTCTCAGAGGCGAGGTCTGAAGAACCTCCAGAGCATTTTGCATATTATCAGGCTCCATAAATTATCTGGTCATCAGATATACGAGACTCAAGTACGATATGATAATAAGTAAGACTGTTTTATTAATATTGAAGAAAACAATTAGGAAATTAGTAACGACACACCTTGTCTTTTCCCCAAAGCGCAATCTGTCGATGTGCTTCTATTCTTTGTAGTTTTTTCTTTGAAAGTTCAGCCAAGTAATGGCGCTGAAATCTGTTCAAAGCAGACATGCGCTTTGCTGCCCGATTCTTAACCTGGGGCCCGAATCCATTTTACTGAATGCTGGGAAGTGCTGAGTACTTGGCGGTAAAATAACCACCTGATTACCCAGCAGTGTATGTTAGAGTTTGTCCATACTCTTTTTCTCGGGTTTTCTTATTTTTTATCATTAGTCATGGCAGTTTGTTATGATTTTGAGGAATCAACGAAATAAATGATCATGCAGAATTTAGCTTTCTATCTTTCTAGTAATCCTTCTAGTAATCAGATGTTAACCAGACCTAGGGGGTGCTAGACTATCTAGACCTGACTACTGGGGAGCTACGGCCAGGATAGGTTAAGAGAAGAGAAAGAGAAATGCGGTTAATGAAGAAAAGAAATATAACCAATTTCCCCACAATTCTTAAGAATCAGGACGATATAAGTGATGGAAAAGAGAGTGGAAGTTAATATCTTTTATTAATGATCATGCGCTTCAGCGGAGTTCTAAATCTCAATATGTGCATTGGTAGGTTCTCCTTGTCATTGGAGAGGAGAGATCCGATGTAGTCATCGACCCCCTTCGTACCCCAAGAGGCACTATGATCATGAGGTAACCGTGGCTCCCTTTTCTTGTCCTAATAGACGTATGTCTAGCCCGAAGGAAAAAGGCATAATGATAACTTGCTTCTGGTGGCAAAATCCTCTATTTCTTAAAGGGTGAGCAAACCCCACCCTGTTCAGCGAGAACGCAGATCTTCGAATGGGAATGGAAATTCACCTTAATTTCCCGCTACACACATTTCAATAAAAAATGGATAGGAATTGCAACCTATCCCCAATGCGGGAAGGGAACGGGAATTGAATTCTGAAATGAGCTTCATCACATCCCCTTCGCGGGACGGAGGAAGACAGCGACTGGGTCTGATTACCTCGCGCGCGTGTGTCCCTAAAGTCAGAGATAACCTTCCTTGATCATTTTCCTTATCAACATCCGTCATCTCTCGTCTAACCCTTCCTCCTCCTCCTATTTCTCATCTTCCTCGTCCTCCTTATGCCCTCTTCCGCTCCATCTCACCGATTTCTTCCTTGTCCTCCCTCCGAGCTCTTTCAGTGGCCGGCCATTTCGCTTACCCCTATTTCCTCCTTCTC
>NC_091572.1:26994625-26997125 GCF_042767895.1 Penaeus vannamei
GGGAAAGGAGGCCGAATGGGGAAGCAGACGTGCGCGGTGTCTACGTAGCGGCGGAGCGAGTGCGAACGGGAGAGAAAGTCCTTATTATCACTTATTATAATTATTATTCCTATTCCAAATAAATAGTCTCATTCGTGTCTAAGTAACTAGTGCATTAAAATCTTTCTCTGTGTCTATGTCTACCTATCACATTTTCTTCACGCGTGCCATGGTTTATTTTCGTAGCACCCTTCAGCACCTTCGGCATCTCATTCGTAATTAATACTTTTTTTTTCTTAATATCAAACCGAATCACCGTATTTTTAAAACCACATTTGCTGGTAAAATGCAGCATTACGGTCATCGTCATCATTGTCGTCATTAATATCCCTAATCACTATGGACGAAGTACTGTTACGACTCAGTATTTATCACAGTACTCATCGTCTTAGTTATCACAATCATAATCACCTGCTGCATTACATACAAACCTTGTGAATTTCTATATACATATCTATCACAAAAAAAACAATGAAACATTAATAAAAACAGAGAAGACACATCCATACTAACCAGTGACACGAGGGAAAGGCTGCACATAACAGTACAAAAGAACGCGACAAAATGCATCATCACTTTACACAGAGATCGTCGAGGATCGTCAGAATCCTTGAGATCCCATTGCGTCTCCCTCTCTCGAGATGCAAGAGGAGGGAGAAGACAGTCTGGCAGTCATAATACGCATGAATAAAACAGGAACATTTCCTGGACTTGGATGTATGCGAGTGGTGAATGCGATTTTCGAACATGAATGGGAGAGAGAAAAGGGTGGATAAAAATCGAGGACTGAATGAAGGCAATAAAACAGGGATGGCGACTTGAAATGGGGTGAAGTGAGCTCGAGGGGGGGGGGGGGAGAGAAGGCGAAATGGAGGAGGTCGAGATGGAGGGGGCAGGGGGAGGGAGAGAAGGTGGGGATAATTTGATGAAAATGGGGAAAAGGCGAAAAAAAAGTTTAAGAATAAGGAGATAAGTAAGGAAAGGGCGAAGAGGAGAAACACGAGGTACAGGAAGAGGGTAGGTTGAGGAGTATTTGAGAGGAGAAAGTTGACCTCATATGAATTGCAAAAACAAATATGATTCTTTTAGTTTAAAACTTTTTAGTGGAAAAAACAAAGTTATAATCTTTATTTATATTTTCCTAGCTACGGCGAAGGGTGCTCTTTGAAGGGTGAGATAGGGGTTTGTGATCGGGAGGGGGGGGGGGGAGGGTGGTGGACGCAGCACCAGGGAGAACTTCATGGCGTCACGAAGGGAGTCGGCGGAAGATGGAAGTGACGGAACCGGACGGAACCGATTCAACGACGAGGAGAAAATGTGAGAAACTGGTGGCAGTCGAGGTGGTCGTGTTGGCAAGGTCGGAGGTAGGAGTTGCTGTTGGAAGAAGACTTGATGAGGAGAAGGATCCGAAGAGGAAGAAAATGGGGATGAAGGAGGAAGAGAAAAAGGCCAAAGGACAGTACGAAAAAAGTCCAAGTAACAAGACGAAAGAGGAAACATCCAGACGCAAGTAAGACGACGGAGAAATCGACCCCAGTCTGGACATCGCCTTGGAAGGCTAAGACGCGGCCTGCTGGCGAAGAGGAGCCGTGCTGAGGAGAAGGGAAAGGCAACTCGAAAGAGCGAGAGGAGGCCAGAGAGCAAGGAGAGGAAGAGGAAACGATGATCTTCCAGCGGCTAGTAGAATCGACTGGGGGACGTGGCCCCCCGTCGCGACGTCGACTAGGAGGGCGTCGTCGTCGGCCGCGTGCTGGGGAGAGCCACGTGCAGCCCGGCGTTGAGGACCTCCCTTGTCTCCCTCTCGATCGACACCTGCGCCAACCCCCGCCTGGCCGCCGCGCTGAACGTCCTGCCGATGCCCAGGTCGGTCGGCTTCATCTTGGGTATGTAGCCTGTGTAGCCCGGGAGCGGAGGGTAGTTGGGGTTGCTTCTGCCGTCTGGAAGGGAGGGAGCGGGCGGTGAGGCAAGCGGTGCATGAGAGTTTAAAATCTTCGGAACTCCTTAATGAACTGTCAGATCAAAGAGGAAGTTTTAAAAACTAATAAGCAAATTTAATATTCATATTTGCAACACATATGGCGACCTTAAGCGTTATTTTTGTTATTGTTGTTGAGTTCATAATGATTACTATTATTATGACTATCATAGTGGTCAACATTACTATTAGCAGTAGCATTATTATCATTTTCATTAATATGATTACTGAAATAGAAATATTGATGACATGGTAACGGTGAATATAGTGTGCTGCAATGTCTTTTATTAACAGCAACTATGATATCCAATATTACCACTTTCATGTTTTTTTCCGGTAAAGTATGTTTCTTTCCCCATTTCTTCTCACGAGGCAAAGTATCATTTATCATTTACGTTGCCAGATCCATCCTAAAGGAGATGTCGTTCCTCTAAGATGCAGTAGAAAATAAGACCAACTGGTACAAAAGACTATAATCTTTAGTTA
>NC_091572.1:27134625-27142125 GCF_042767895.1 Penaeus vannamei
AAATCGGATTATCATTATTTCTATTATTACTTTTCTTATTAGCGTCATCATCATTATTATTTTTATTCTTATTTTCATCATTATCACGTCATCATTATCATTTTTTTTTCATTATCATTATGATCATCAATTCTACTACTACTAGTCAGTGAATTTGGCCATGAAAATCTAACTAATAAAGACCAGAACACGTGAGAACACACATACATTATGAAAGGGGTTTGCTGGACCCGGGCCTTCTATAGGGAGATATACTGAAGTTATGATGCCTTAAAGACAAAAGATTTGTCATGTGAGTGTCAACACCAAGCCATCACCCAAGGATCCATTTCGTTTGGCCCTTGAAAATATCTGCATATGATGAAGTGCTTGTAGATGTGGCTGAACTTTGCTTTCATTTACATAAGGGCCAGTGACAGAACAGGCCTTAATATGTAAAAAGGAGCCAAAGTTAACATGGCTAACTCAGTGATTAAATAGCAGTGTTGATTAATCAAATAAGTTTAAAGTTTTAAAAGTAGTTTAACACTAAATAAGCTAAAAAGTGTAAGAACAAATATTTACTTATTTACATTTGCAAACGAGGATAATTTTGTGAAGTATGACGTTTAGGAATTCATAGAGAAGAGGAACCCGAACTTTTTGCATTTCCAACGTTTTGTTTAGATTCTCACGGTATTACTAGAGACTTAGATTTCTGATAAATTATATCAAGGCCGCACAAATAGGAATAAAGCTGTAGAGGTTCACACTTAAAAGTATTCCATAATATGTTATGCAATTGCCATATATACATTCCAGTTACTAGCAGTATGCTCGTATCTGGCTCATATACCTATTTTGCTACTGAATTAATTGTTAATGATTAGCAATAATTGTTGTGATTCGATTAGGATTATTTGCTGGTCATCTGGATCAAAATCCTGGCCGGAAATTGATGCCAGCTCTTCCAGTAAATAAAACAGTGACTTATCCCTTTATCTTGCTTATTTCTTTGACATGACTTTTTCAAGACTGAATGCGAACATTTGGTGTTGTGGCGGAACCAGAAGGGTAATTGAATGGGGATGGCGGTCTGTTCAATGGTAAGCGCAATGAGCTCATAATATTATAAATAATAATAATAGATATTATGATAATGATAATGAAAGTGCTAAAGCAGTTGAAATAACAAAAACAATATTGAATGTGATGATGTTAATAATAATAACAATTATGTTCATTATCATTATTATTATTGTTATTATCATTGTCATTATCATTCTTGTTCTTGTTATTATGTCATAATTATTATTGTTCTTGTTATTATCATTGTCATTAGTATTGTATAGAATTTGTTTATCATCATTATTACAATTATCTTATTTACCTTTATCATAACCACTAGTAGCAGTAGTCGTAGCAGTATCATTATCATTATCATTATTTCATAAACAATATCACCATTGTTATAAGTACTATTATCACCATTATTATTATCAATATCATTATCATTATCGCATCATCACCATCATCATTATCATTTCTTAATATTTTTGTTAATATTTCGTTACCTCGCAGCATCATTTACTTTTTTTCATGGCCATGTATTATATTTATTTTTTTCTTTTTCTTTTTCGTTTGTTTGTTTTTTGTTTTGCCTTTGTTTCTTTTTTGCTGTAAGTAATAATCCTCTTTTTTCTAGGATAATAACGCTTATTCAGGGAATATGATACAAAACCCAAAAAGTTCATGAACGTTTACACTCGAGCATTACCAACAGAATTTCCCTTTTGAAATCTGGACAAACACACGAATCGAAGGGTCTTTTAGGATCGCCGGTTCAGTTTTAGGCTTCATATAAACTTCCAATCACCGTCTTTTGACCTGCTTATATACTTTATCTGTTTGGCTTTCCCTGCCTCCCTTCCCCTTCGTTTAATGTCCCTCCCCCTCTGTTTGCTCGCCTTTTTTTCTGTTTCTCTGCAGTTCCCGAATTTTTGGGCAATCTCTTCCTCTATCCATTTCGCTCTTCTTTGTTCCGCTAAAGTGAAGGGAAATGCACACCTACGCACATGCAATCACAGTCTCCAACCACACATGCTCGGGCGGACGCACACGCACATATGAGTGTCTGTGTATATGTGTGTGTATGTGTGCATATACATTTACACACACACACACACACACACACACACACACACACACACACACACACACACACACACATATATATATATATATATATATATATATATATATATATATATATATATATATATATGTATATGTATATGTATGTATGTGTGTGTGTGTATGTGAGTAAATATGTGTATATATATAGTTTTTCTCTATATACATATGTAAATACGTGTATGTGCACACACGCACACACACACACACACACACACACACACACACACACACACACACACACACACACACACACACACACACACACACACACACACACACACACACACATATATGGATGTGTGTATCCATCTATATATACCTATATTTCTGTATCTAATAATTTATCTATCTATATACAGATAGTTTATGCATACCTTTTATATAATTTCTCCATCCACTTTCGACTAATTTCCCCACGGAATAGAATAATCTTTGCTTCTTGCTCTTCTATTTTTTTTCATTGTCATCTTGTCCTTCTACCTCTGCTTTTCCTATGTCAACACGTAAGCAAATGTAATACTGCATTCCTTAAAACGTTACAAAACAAATTTATTGAAAAAAGGTCAAAATCGACCTTCCTCTCCCACTCTCTTTTCAGCATTTTAAATATTTCAAAAATATATTTCACTCCCTAATCATTCTGGCATGTTATTTTTAATGAAGATCTAATGCTTGCTTAATACCTTCATAAAGAGTTAAAAACGGAAATTAGTCGCGATCACCAGGACCTAATAATTGACTCCTTGGACTCAGCTGTAAACAAAACACACACACACACACACACACACACACACATACACACACACACACACACACACACACACACACACACACACACACACACACACACAAATACACACGGGATCTAGAGATTTTTAAAAGTTAATTAGCTCTGAGAGGAAGGAGAACACGACGTCAGCAGCGTATTCGAAAAAGAGGTGATGTGAACAATGTGAACATTTTTATCGCATCTATGACCGTATTGCCTTGTCGGAGTTTTGCGCTCTCTTATTGCTTTTAGTTTTAATTTTGTATTTTATTAATCAGTCAATTACAAGTTTATATTCTAACTACTTTTGTTGGCTTATGTAATTTTGTATATCATGATTCTAATATCGTCTGGGGACTTTTAATTATCTTGACCTGCATTGATTGGGTGTTTGATGTCAGCTGCACACGAAAGGCAAATATTAGTCCTTCACGTCCCTGACGAGGAGAAGCATTAACTCGAGGCATCAATCTCTCGCATGCGACACGTGAAAACCTGGCCTTCTGTGCGGGCTTTCTGTGCCGAGGTCGAGCTCGTAAAACCAATAGAATCATTTTCTAGGCTGAGGTCTAGCCCGCAATCCCTGTCTTTCTGCGCTGAGGTGTGGCTCGTAATCCCTGTGTTATTATGCTGATCTATAGCACGTATTACCTGTCCTTCTGCGCTTAGATCTGCCTCGTAATACCCGTCTTTCTGTGCTGAGGTCTAGCGCGTGTGTGATAAGCAGCCTTTATCCAGCTTATCCTTAAGCGCTCCAACGTGATGGCATTACCGCGAACCAGCCCTCGACCCTCTCAGCGTCTGCTGTCGAACGCTTCAGGTGAAGATTAATGTCCTCTCGACACATTACGGACGGACCGATTCATTATTTCAAATGATGTTCCGCGTTCAGGACATGTTTACAAAGTAAATAATGTTTTGAATTTCTAATTTCACTCGGATTTCTTCGTATATTGTTGAAAAGGTTACTCCATCAATGATCCGTTCTTATAAAGTGAAATATGTAACAATTCTTCTGAAGCAAAGAATTCAGATGAAATGAGTGTAAGTATTACAATACAACTGTAAAGGATCTTTTGTTTTAAATGGTGCACTTCATCATTGTATTTACATTATCCAGCTGGGTCATTCGCTTTCATTAAAATAGGGGTATAGAAAAACACACACACACACACACACACACACACACACACACACACACACACACACACATATATATATATATATATATATATATATATATATATATATATATATATATATATACACAAAGGGGCTTATTCAAGCTTGGCGCTCCTCCGATTGGCCTCGGGGGCACGAAAGATTAAGTATCGTGGCGCCTGGCGTCAGCAAATCAATGTTTGCACATATATATCATAAAAAGACTGAAATGCAAAGAAATAACTATAAATATATTAATTTTGTAGTTAATACAGCACATTATACCACGTTATACGAATTAATCACAACGTGTACTCCCGAGGCGAGGGTCATAGTGTTCACTCGAACAAGAGGTATGGCAAAGTAAGCGATTGAATGGTGTAAAAAGACCAAGTGAGGCATACCTACGCGCATGCGCATTACAGGAAGGGGGTACGACGTAACTTATTCTTATACACAGAAATGAACATACGTATATAAACCATTTTAACTTGTATAAATATTTAACAATATTTTAGCAGTATTTATTACTTTCGGGTTAAAAGTGTCTCAATTCGTTATAACCCGATACCATAATTTTATACAAATTAATTATACAATATAGTAAATAGGTTACATAATCCCTTTACAAGGCTATTTCATGTCCATTATGTAATACATTTACCTTACACAGCGGCTCAAAACATCCGCACCAACATTTTCTTTACCTTTAACATAATTTACTCAAGATGAATATCCTCTCAATGCAATGGCCCATTAACTTTCCATTTGAATTTCTCATGTTTCTTAGATATAATAAGGTTTCTGATCAGTTTCGAGTACAATTTTTTGCCATATTTGTTAGTTTTAAATTTGTTGATAGCCCAAACAATCGACAAATATTCCTTTTCAGTAGTTGCAAAATTCTTTTCCCTATCAAGTAGCTTTCGGATAGCATAAGCTATAGGCATCTTTGTTCCATTATGTTCCTGAAGCAATACAGCCCCAATGCCATTCTCGTAAGCATCACACCTTAAGAAAAATGTCAGCATAATCAGGAAGGCCCTGGATTGGCTTATCTGAGAGCTTGGTTTTTAACTCCAGAAGGCTAGAAATTTGTTTTATCGTTCCAATTCAATGTATTACTTGATTTCTCTTTGAACTATTCATTCATAGGAGCGGCAATGTTAGCAAAGTTTGGTATGAATTTTCTATAGTATGGTATTGTTCCAATGAAAGGTCTTAGCTCCTTTTAGTTTGTGGCAAAGGCATTAATCCAATAGCCTTAATTCGTTCTTCAGGTGATTTAATAACATTCTCCCCAAGAACAACTCCAATTTATTTCATTGTACCCAAAGAAGCACTTACTTATACCAGCCGTTAAGCCATGCAACTGTAACTTATTCAGCAAATACCTCAGATCCTGCAAATGTTCAAACTAATTAGAATTATGAATTACAATGTTGTCAAAGTAATCATTTGTATTCTTTAATCCAAAAATCACTTTTCTCATCAGTCTGACAAATGTAGCACATGCTGTTTTGTCCAAATGGTATCATTGCAAACTCTTGGTAGAAAAACAGTATATTTGTTGGTTGAAAAACAGTATATTTCTTAGATTCTATAGATAAGAAATTTGCCAGTAACCTAATTTCAGATCTATCTCACTAAAGTATTCATGGTTCACAGAATTACCAAGAGCTTCTTCAGTTGTGGGCATTGGCTCACAATCAAAATTCGTAATAACCTTTAAACTTCTGATATCTATACAGAATATATAAGTTTGATCACGCTTTCTTACAAGAACAACAGGTCAAGAACAAGGTGACACAGATGGTTCTATTATACCCAATTCGAGCATATCAACTTCCTTGTTGAAAACATCAATGAGATTATGAGGTATAGGATAAGGTTTCTTACGAGCAGGATTAGTTGTTTCAAGTTTGATTACATATTCTTTAAACTTAGTATGACCTGTCTTGTCAGCGAAAACATCAGGATATTCAGAAATAAGAGTATTTACATCCTTTTGTTGTTCACTCAAATCACATCCTATGTTTAAAGATTCGATACTTGTTAATTCAAGATACATAGTTTCATGTACATCATCACTATCATTTTCATCTACAACACATACATTTACAATTTTGCACTTATCAGGGGCTAATTCATCGCGACGGAAGTATCGTTTCAGCATATTAATGTGAAAAGTTTATTTCCACGCACATTGATGGTATAATCAACTCCATCATCTTTCACGCCTATGACTGGATAAGGCCCCTTCCATTGCATAATCAATTTATTGTGATCAGTATGCAAGAGTACAAGCATTTCATTATTCACATTTAACTTACGATTTCTAGATTTAAGCTCATAATAGCTCTTATAAGCCTTGCTACTTATCTCAGCTTGAGTTTCCTCTACTCTGGATCTTAAATCAGTTACATACAGATAAGTAGACTTTACTTTATTATCAGTCTCATCATTTGACCAAAGTTCGTACGAAATGGGAAGCGGACCTCGGATTTGTCTCCCGTAGAGGAGTTCAAATGGGGAAAACTTCAACGCATCGTTCGGGATCTCCCTGTAAGCGAAAAGAACGGCAGGGAGATATCGATCCCAGGCTCGCGGGTGGTCAGAGCAAAGCTTTTTGATCGTTGCTTTTAAAACTCGTCACCACCTTAAGAAAACGGGGAACGTTCTATACGATCTCTCTCCCTCTTGCAAAGTTATTTACTGATATTAGGATTATTTACCATTTTGCGCAGTAAATCGGATCTCGTGTTGCCAAACCGTGTCCACGAATGCTGCATTTAGTGTTTCCCGATTCGGAACTATAAGGTATTACGACACCAAACACTCAGGGCCAAACTCCGTAAGTTTCTTTTTTCATTGATTTTCCAGGTCAATATGCACAACAAGGGACTCATTGGCATATTGAATTCAACTCCAAGGCAAGGTTTATGACCTTTTTTTTAATTATCCTGAGCTAATGGCATCTAAGTAGGTAAAAAAATCATAAAAATCTGTTTATAAATATTTGAGTTCTCCTCTAACCACCTAACAAAAAGCTATCCAACGCTACCAAAAACAACCTTGGTGGAGGTAATGATGGCATTTGCAATCAGGTGTACTATTTAATTCCTTTCAAACCCACAGATCTCTTGTAAATTGCCCACCATGACCTAGGCGGAAGAAGGTGACCTCGTTCCCTTCCACGTGACATATGTACCCAAAGGTCATTCTGTCGCGTGTCGCCCCGACCCGCTGCGTGAGGTGAAGGCCTCATCTAGCGCGCCCTGCCAGCTCCATGGGGCGTCAAGGCGATTTCTGTTAGGAAAATTGCATGTAAATGCTCCTTCTCTCTCTCTCTCTCCCTCACCCTCCCTCCCTCCCTCTCTCTCTCTCTCTCTCTC
>NC_091572.1:27197125-27202125 GCF_042767895.1 Penaeus vannamei
CGAAAACTACTGCAGCGAAGACTACTGCAACGAAGACACTGCGACCTGCAACGAAAGACTACTGCAACGAGGCCTACCAAGCGAAAGACTGCAACGAACTACTGCAACGAAAGACTACTGCAACGAAAAGACTACTGCAACGCAACGAAAGATTTACTGCAATTGCAGAAAAAAGACTACTGCAACGAAAGACTACTGCAACGAAAGACTACTGCAACGAAAGACTACTGCAACGAAAGTATCACGCAATGAAAAGACTATTGCAACGAAAAAACTACTGCAAAGCGAAAGACTACTCTGGCCTTCTACGAAAAGACGTGCAGCGAAAGACTACTGCAACGAAAGACTACTGCAACGAAAGACTACTGCAACGAAAGACTACTGCAACGAAAGACTACTGCAACGAAAGACTACTGCAACGAAAGACTACTGCAACGAAAGACTACTGCAACGAAAGACTACTGCAACGAAAGACTACTGCAACGAAAGACTACTGCAACGCAGACTACTGAAGCAGACTACTGCAACGAAAGACCTTACTATCGCAGAACGAAAAAACTACTGCAGCGAAAGACTACCTGCAAGCGAACTACATCAACGAAAACGAAAAACTACTGCAGCGAAAGACTACTGCAGCGAAAGACTACTGCAACGAAAGACTACTGCAACGAAAGACTACTGCAACGAAAGACTACTGCAACGAAAGACTAATACAGCGAAAGATTACTGCAACGAAAGACTACTGCAACGAAAGACTACTGCAACGAAAGACTACTGCAACGAAAGACTACTGCAGCGAAAGACTCCTACAGCGAAAGACTACTACAGCGAAAGACTACTGCAACGAAAGACTACTGCAGCGAAAGACTACTGCAACGAAAGACTACTGCAGCGAAAGACTCCTACAGCGAAAGACTACTACAGCGAAAGACTCCTACAGCGAAAGACTACTACAGCGAAAGACTACTACAGCGAAAGACTCCTACAGCGAAAGAATACAGCAACGAGACAAGCGGAGGCCGGGAAGAGAGAACAAAACCGCGCGAGAGGCAGAGGAGAGGCAAGGAGGTGGACGAAGGGACAAGCAAAGGAGTGAGTGGGAATTCGAGGGGAAATTCGCCTCTTGCAGGACATTTTCCGTGCAATTTCACTCTGCAATAACGACGCTCTGTGATCAACGATTTAAGAATGGCTACAAAAGAATCAAAAGAGAGAACGCATTCTTTCCCTTGAGTGACTCTTGTGAGATCCATGAAGAATAGGGAAGAGAAGATATGGCGGCGAGAGAGAGGAGGGACGGAGAAAGAGCAAGGAAGAGAGAGAGAGAGAGAGAAGAAGGAAGGGGGGGTGAGGGAGAGACAGAGAGAAAGAGAGAGAGAGTCTTACAGATAGACAGACAGAGAGAGGGGGCAAGGAGGAAGGGAGCGAGAGAGCGAGAGAGAGAAAGAAAGAGAGAGGGATATATATATATACATATATATATATATATATATATATATATATATATATATATATATATATATATATATATATATATATATATATATACATATATATATATAGACAGATAGATAGATAGAGATAGAGAGAGAGAGAGAGAGAGAAGGGGGAAGTAACAGAGCGAGAAGAGAAAGAAAGAGAGGGAGGGGATATATATATATATATATATATATATATATATATATATATATATATATATATATATATATATATATATATATATATATATAGAGAGAGAGAGAGAGAGAGAGAGAGAGAGAGAGAGAGAGAGAGAGAGAGAGAGAGAGAGAGAGAGAGAGAGAGAGAGGTCACTTCACAGATAAGACAAGACAGAGAGAGGGGGAAGGAGGAAGGAGAGGGAGAGAGCGAGAGAGAGAAAGAAAAGAGAGAGAGGGATATATATATTATACATAGCAGAGCATATATATATATATATATATATATATATATATATATATATATATATATATATATATATATATATATATATATATATATAGACAGATAGATAGATAGAGAGATGAGAGAGAGAGAGAGAAAGAGGGGGAGTAGATAACAGAAACGAGAGAGAAAGAAAGAGAGGGAGGGGATATATATATATATATATATATATATATGTATATATATATATATATATATATATATATATATATATATATATAGAGAGAGAGAGAGAGAGAGAGAGAGAGAGAGAGAGAGAGAGAGAGAGAGAGAGAGAGAGAGAGAGAGAGAGAGAGAGAGATGAGATAGACAGAGATAAGAGAGAGATATATAAGACAGAAGGAGAGATAAAAGAGAGAGGGGGAGAAAGATAGGTGAAGAGAGAGAGAGGGGGGGGAGTGAAGTTATATGTACACTGCAGAGTTCTGTTCATTCTTTGTCAAAGAGAGAAATGGCAAAAGGATTTTCCACACCCGAACAGAGTAAAAAAAAAAAAAAAAAAAAAAAAAAAAAATTGATAGGCTTACTTTCCTTTGGCTGGCAGATATTACCGTAATATACATAGATATCGGCCTCCTTCTCTCTAAAGATTAGGCCCTCTTTCTTATACGTAAGGTAAGGGCTTTATGATAGGAGAGACTAACATACTTTCCTTCTTCATGCATATTTCATATAAATCTTTGTATAGCTCTTTTTTATTACAGGTTTCTTTATGGGGCTGTATCCTTATCATTTAGAAAAAAATATACTAATAACGCAGACACTCACAGTCTCGTGTACAGGTGCAATGACTTATACAGACAGACACACACACACACAGGCACACATATATACTCGTATATACGCATCATACAGTAGATATACACACGTATGAACACAAATACGCATACACATGAACCTACCTAAAGAGACACATGGAAGCCCAGCCAATTGCATAGAAAAATGCAAGTAATTGCACCTGGAATACCATCTCAAATAAGGAACCCCGAGGAAAAAGCAAACAAGGACGGCGTGCCTTATTGAAGTCAACAGGGATACTTGAAGAAGACACTGCTTGAAGGACAGTGCGAAAGTCTTGGGTGTTTTTCGCCGCACTTCAATTAATTTGTCTTCGTTGTCTGTCCGGAGGATGTTTGAAAATGAGAGAAGGCTAAACGGAGCAAAAAGCCCAGCGTGTGGAGGATGTCGTGAAACTCTCGGGTGTTTTTCGCCGCGTTTCAATTAATCTTCCACCCCCCCCCCCCCCCTCTCCCGTCTGAGGACACTATTTTGAGGAGAGAAGACAAATGTGAGGAAGAGAAATAAAAAATAGGGCAGGGAGGCGAGATTAATAGAATAATAGGCAGAAGATGGAAACGATAATCATAATGATGATACTGCTAAGGATAAAGAAAACTGGAAGCATCCGGAGAGTGCTTCTAGTTTTTCTCCGCCAAGGCAATAGGGGCAATGATGCAATCATTAAAAAAAAAAAAAAAAATGGATCCGGATCACGATCTAGACCATCACCAAAATTGTTTTTGTTTGTTTGTTTGATTTTACTAATCATTCATACCTTTTAGAGTTACTCTGCTAACCAACGAACAAACAAGCAAACTAACTAACCACCGCCACCAAAAACACAACCTCCTTGGCGGAGGTAATGATAATGAAGTTGATAATAATAGTAAAAGTTATAGTAATGAAAATATATTGTTACTCTTACTACCACTACTACTACTAGTAATGATGATAACAATGTTGATGATTATATCAATAGTAAGAACAATAGCAATGATGATGATAATAATGACAATGATAATGATTGCAATGATAATGATAATATGATAATGATAATGATAATAATGATAATAATAACAATATCAATAATAACACTAGTAATAATTAGAACAACAAGGATAAATACGATAATTCTAATAATACCAATAATGATAACAATAATGATAATAATGATGATGGTGATGATGATAATGATATTAATATTGGAAGCAATGATAATGATATGAATAATAACAAGGATTACGGTAATAATGACGATAACGATGATAAGAACAATAACAACATCTAAGACAAATGTAATCTCTCTCTCTCTCTCTCTCTCTCTCTCTCTCTCTCTCCCTCTCTCTCTCTCTCTCTCTCTCTCTCTCTCTCTCTCTCTCTCTCTGTCTCTCTCTCACTCACTCTTTCTTTCTCTTTGGTAATGATGATAGTTATAATGATAATGATAGTAATATAAATAATGATAAAAACAATGATAATGATAAGCATAATGATGATTATGGTGAGGATAATAATATTAATAATGACAGCAATGATGATAATAATGATTACGGTAATAATGATGATGACGATGATAACAACAATAACAACAATTAGGACAATTAGTAATTCTCTCTCTCTCTCTCTCTGTCTCTGTCTGTCTGTCTGTCTGTCTGTCTCTCTCTCTCTCTCTCTCTCCCTCTCTCTCTCACTCTCTCTCTCGCTCTCTCTCTCTCTCTCTCTCTCTCTCTCTCTCTCTCTCTCCCTCTCTCTCTCTCTCTCTCTCTCTCTCTCTCTCTCTCTCTCTCTCTCTCTCTCTCTCTCTCTCTCTCTCTCTCTCTCTCTCTCTCTCTCTCTCTCTCTCTTAGTAGCAATGACCTTCACTGAACGTGGTTGTTGGTAGTCATTAAACGTTGATGATAAAAAAACATAATTTCTATAAAAAATAAATAATAATAATAATGAAAGAATTCTAATGATGATAAAAAATACCATACATACAAATATATAAATGAAACGAATGAAAGAGAATGTACATCAATAAAAGAAAAGAAAAAGAAGAGAGAAAAAAAAGAAAAAATACTGTAACCACCAAAGGTGTAATTCTCTAAATGCCATTCACACACGAACGCACAAACACACGTCGCGTTATTATCACTGCCAGTCCTTATTATCAACGGCTAATTACCCATGTTCTTGGCCATATCTGTCGTAATTACCATCTTAAGAAGACAGGAGAGGAAAAAACGACGAGAAATAGTTAAGACGTCTTAGGGACACGATGCTATCAGCTCTATATA
>NC_091572.1:27204625-27212125 GCF_042767895.1 Penaeus vannamei
TGTGTGTGCGTGTGTGCGTGTGTGTGTGTGTGCGTGTATGCGTGTGTGTGTGTGTGTGTGTGTGTGTGTGTGTGTGTGTGTGTGTTTCTGTAAGCAAGTATGTATGCCCGAATGAATATATGTAAGTACGTATGAATGAATAAATGCGTGTTTGTATATATGTATATAAGTATATATATGTACTGTATGTATGTATCTTTATACGTATATATATATATCATTTAATACAAATACGTATTGATGAATACATCTATGTATGCACATAATTATGCCTCTATCTACCTATTTAATTTATCTTTATACAAAGAAAAATTTCCCCCCTCATCTCTCTCTGATTATCTGTCAATCTTCATTTCCGTCTCTGTCAGGCTAACTGTCTGTTTGCTCCCTGCTCGTACAGGCTGAGTGAAGGACTTACATTTTCACAGAAGTTAAAAAAAAAGGTCTGTTTCTTCCGGATTTTCTTTTTTCTTTTTACACTAGATTAATTTTCTGCTGTCGAGAAGCATCCGTCTTAATCATCATGTCGCCTTCTGTTCTCTCTTTCTTTCTTTTTAATTCTCTTCCCTTGTCCTTTCCTTCCTTTGTTTACCTTCCTCCCGTGTTCGCTCCCCCTCTTTTTGAACCCGGTCCCTCGGCGCGTATTCATCAACATATTAATTGTTTCACTGCAATCGGGAGTCGATGACCTTGCCGCCTGATCAACTCGCGCAAAAGCTGGCGGAAATCGGCTACAATATTTGCCTCTTTTCGCTGCCGCCATTTGTGACGTCACCGAGTTCCATTCCAGCGCTTGGTGTAAATAATGCCATAGGGTATTATAGTTATCTCTCTACCTGTGTGTCTGTCTGTCTGTCTGTCTATCTGTCTGTCTGTTTACCTATCTATCTTTATATACATCTATATACTTATATATATTTGTAATCGTGTATGTGTTTGTGTGTTTGTGTGTGTGTGTGTGTGTGTGTGTGAGTGTGTGTGTTTGTGTTTGATTGTTTTTGTGTATGTGTATCCATCCGTATGTGGCTGTGTATATGTAACACCGTGTGCGTATGTACGTGTGTGAGAATGTGTGTACATGCACAGACATTATATATCAACTATTCACGGCGCTTCGGCTGCCCCTTCCCTCTCGAATGCCCTTGTTCTGTCTTCACGAATCATCTTTTATTGGTTTTCTTTTTATTCCCCCAGACACAGCCGTTGTGCGAAGTGTGAACAGTTCAAAGCGATTCTCTCGAAAACCACGCGTGCAATGTTCCTCTAAAACAAGCTTGGGAATACAAGTCAAGGTGAAAGAGCAAAATCTATTTACGGCGCGTGCAGGAGTGCTTGCCTGTGCTTGCAACGTGAGGTGAAATATGCAACATATACGAATACGCAAACGTGTACTGTATGTTTAACATCTGCTGCTTTCCGGGCCGGAGCTAAGCGAACCCCCCCCCTCCCTTCCTTTCCATATCTCCCTCTCCCTCACTCCTCCCCCTCTCCCTTCCCCTCACTCCTCCCACTCTCCCTTTCCCTCACCCCTCCCCCTCTCCCTTTCCCTCACCCCTCCCCCTCTCTCATTTCTTCTACCCCTCTTCTTTTTCCTCACTCCTCCTTCTTTTCCTCCTTCACTCCTTCTCTTCCTCTCTCTCCCTCCGCCCCCTATCCCCCCCCTCTCCCTCACTCATTCTCCTCATTTCCCTCCCTCACCCCCCCCCCCCCTCATGTTACAGCTAACATAGCGCAATATGCGACAAATTGTTTAGCTCTGCTCGGGGTAGCTTCCTCTTCGTAATAGCTACACCCTTGATGTCTGCAGTATATAGATGGATAGATGGGTGGATGGAAGGGTAGATAGATGGGTGGATGGATGGATGGATGTGTGGGTGGATGGATAAAAAGTCACTGATTGACTGATAAACTAATAGATACATCGATTGATAAATATATCGATAGAGAGATAGGCAAATAAATAGATATTTGGATAGGTAGACAGATAGATTGACAGACAGATAGACAGATACAGAGGGATAGAATGTTAGCTAGATAGATATATACAGATATAGACAAAATAATGAATACGAATACGAGTATAATCTAAATAAATATAATCGAGATTCGAACACTCGTCGCTGCAGGCAGGCAACTGCAAGATAAACGCTCTACCACTGAGTGACACGAAAAGGAATGTAGCTCAGTGGTAGAGCATCCATCAAAACCACATAAACATCCAACTCTTCTGTAAAATGATATTTAATTTGCATAAAGCAATCTACTTCCAGCCCGGGCGCCTCTCCCCGCCGCCTCGACGTCAACCTCCACCTTATTTCTACGCAAAATGCGGTTAAGCCTATTAATTATGAACCTAATTATTCCGCTTCGTTGGACGAAGGGCAAGAAACGGAGGTGGATGATATATTTGGGGATTAAATCTACCGTCCTGTCTGTATGTGTGTGGGTGTCTATCAATCTGTCTGTGTGTCGGTATGTCTGATGTCTGTCCATCTACCAAACCGTCTCTATCTATCTATTTGTCTTTCTGTCTATTTGTCTGTTTGTCTCTATGTCTGTTTGTTTGTCTGTAAATGTGTCTGTCTATTTGTCTGTATGCGTCTGTCTATTTGTCTGTATGTGTCTATCTATTTGTCTGTATATGTGTCTGTCTATTTGTCTGTCTGTTTGTCTGTTGGGCTGTGTCTATCTATCTATCTTGCATTTTCTATATTTCTTTTCCTTTTTTCTCGATTCTTTATTCATCAAATTTCACCATTCTAATTTTTCTTTTAGTGACATTTCAGCACGTGTTTTTCGCCTTGCCTCTCCCTGGCGTCGCTTGGCGTTTCCATGACAACGAACCGCGAACACAATGAATGAACTGCTTTGGGCGAGGGGCGACAAAAACAATTATGGGCGTAATTGTATTGAAGGTGACAATGTTAAGGTTGATGATAAAGGCAACAATACTGGTGATGGTGATAAATGTTGGAATTATAATAACGATGATGGTGATTATAATGGTATGAATAAAGAGAATGGCGGATGCTGATAAATGATAGGAATGATCCGATTAAAATTATGATGACTGATGATATTCGTGACAGTTAGGATAATGATGATGATAAGGATGTTGAGGATGAGAATGGTGATGATGGTGATATGAATTTTTATGACTGTTCTTAAACTAATAGTATGCCTTATTTTTTTCATGTTTTGTCAGTCGTGTCTGCTTATTGAGGCATTGAATATTACTCAAACGTACTATCCTATTCAATTGTAAGAATAGGGGCTGTTTCAGTGGAAGTGGGCATTAATATTCATTTACATCTCTTGCACAAGAATGAGCAAAGTGGGAAACGAAGAGCCTCGAGCGGCGCTGACCTGGCTACATGTCCTCCTTGATGATGATGGTGGTGGTCTGGGGCGGGTGCGCCACCGTCTGGATGCTGTTGGTCTGGTTGGCCTGGAACACCAGCAGCGTGACGCTCTCCGGGGGGCGCGTCGGGGAGTCGCCCTCTCTTCTCCGCCAGGACTTGGGCAGGATCCAGCCCAGCTTGACGAGGAAGGGCGGCAGGACCTCGAGCAGCTCCCGCCGGAGGTTCGTGTTGAGCCAGCCGTAGAGGACGGGGTTGATGCAGGCCGAGCTCATGGCGATCATGTGGCAGGCGCCGAACACGGTGTAGAGGTAGGTCGGGTCGCTGAAGCCCTTGTACTCGAAGTCCGCCAGCAGGTTCACGATGTTCCACGGCAGCCAGCTCACGGCGAAGGCCACGGCGATGGTGGACAGCAGGATGGTGGTCTTGTTGTTGCGCTCGATCTCCTTCTGCGCGCGGCGGGCGTCGTACTGGCCCATCATGTGCTGGCCCAGGTAGCGCTTGATGCGCGCGTGCACGACGCTGAGCACCATGATGGGGATGCCGTACTGCGTGAGGAGCAGCGCGATGATCCACACGTTCTTGACGCCGCGCGACGGCCACACGTCGAGGCAGCGTGAGAACAGCAGGATGTGGTGCAGCTTCACCTCCTCCACCACGTAGTAGAAGTAGAGCGGCAGCGTGAACAGCACGGACGCCGTCCAGATCACGGCGATGGACGCCACCACGTGGAACCTGCTCCGGCTCGACCTGCCGACCTGCACGATGGTGGCGTAGCGGTCGACGGCGATGGCGACCACGGTGGCTGGCGACACCATGATGTTGGTGCCCTGCAGCACGGGGACGAGCTTGCAGATGACGCTGCCCATGTTCCAGTTCTTGTAGAGGAGGCTGACGAGCGTGAAGGGCATGCACACGAGGCACATGCTCAGGTCGGACACCGTCAGGTTGATAATGTACAGGTTCCTGGGCGTGCGCATGGCCCGCTTGCGCCAGATGACCCAGCCCACCATCAGGTTGCCGGTCACGCCGAACACGATCAGGATGACGTAGAACACGATGAACACGATCTTGGTGGTGCCGTCGAGGTAGCCCTCCTGGCTGTCCGAGATGATCTGGTAGGCGTCGTGGATGGAGAAGTTGAACAGCGAGCTGCTCGACTCGTTAATGGTGGTCACGAAGGCGGGGTCCAGCAGCATCTTGCTCAGGCGGTCGATCGTGACAACCTCCGAGGCCATATCACTGTGCTGCGCCACGGGGCCGGGGTATGGGCACGGCCCGGGCTCTCGGCACGAGATGCCCACGATGTCATCGTCGGCCTTTTCGCCCCTCGCCGCCGTCACCGCGTCCCCCAGCAGGGCTTCCTCCTCGAGGCTGACGCTTGGCTCCTCCAGCATGGGTGATCGACGTCGGGGCGAAGTGCAAACTCAGCAGGCGGAGGGACGCGGGCCAGGTGGGCATGCCATGCGCACGACGAGGCACTCTCAAGCCGCGGAACCCCGTGCGACCCCTTCGATCCCGCGCGACTCGGCAAAAAAGGACCTCGGAGGCAGAGGAGATCGGTCAGCCTTCCGCGAGTCACTCACAGGAGGAAGCCACTCGCAGGAGCGTCGACGGAGCGGTCATCTCATCAGGCGTATCTGCAAGGTTGAGAGAAGAGCAAGTTAGGGACAAAATCTCTCTCTTTCCCTCCGTTACTCCCTTTGCCCCTCTCTTTCTCACTCCTCCTTTGCCTACCCTTTCCCTCCCTTACTCTTTCCACCCTATTTCCTCCCCTTCTCTCTTTCTCCCTTCCTTCGTCCTTCCCAATTTTCCCTCCGCCCTTGTCTACCTCTCCCGCCGCTCAAAGACGGAAACCCTCCCTCTGGAACGACATCTCAAGTGGCAAAGGAGTGGCTGACGTCGCACGCATCGCATTCATCTGCACGGAGTAACAGGTTCCGCTTAACACTGGGTGGGACGGTGGTGAGGCTTCAGATACATTCTACAAACACAAAGGAATAAATGAATGATCAATTGATGAATTTCAGTATTGATTAAAATAATCTAAATCCAGTAAATAAATATATATGTTTTACAGAAATGTATTCCCTCCTGCACTGTCAATATGCGTTTGTATTCACATGAATAACAGACTGGAAAAACAGCATATTCAGTTGTGTGAAACATTTCATGAATATATTACATACAAAGCTTTTTTTTCGCAGGTGTTCTGCAAAAACGTTTTGGTAAATTGTCTTTTTTGACGTCTCTGCTACCAAATAACGAATTTTGCTGCGACATGTATGATCATGAATTCTTGCTTTATCCTTGCTTCTTAACTGGTTACTCCTTTTACCTTTCTGTCTGTCTCTCTCTCTCTCTCTCTCTCTCTCTCTCTCTCTCTCTCTCTCTCTCTCTCTCTCTCTCCCTCTCCCTCTCTCTCTCCCTCCCTCTCTCTCTCTCTCTCTCTCTCTCTCTCTCTCTCTCTCTCTCTCTCTCTCTCTCTCTCTATATATATATATATATATATATATATATATATATATATATATATATATATATATATATATATATATATATACACAATATATATATATATATATATATATATATATATATATATATATATATATATGTTATATATATTATATATATTTATATATATTCATATATATATATATATATATATATATATATATATATATATATATATATATATATATATATATATATATATATATATATATATATATATCCAACTCATGACGATGGTCTCACCTTCTCCCCTCCCCCACTCCTACTCCCCGTGTTTACTTCACCACACCCTCTCCTCTCCTCCCGTCCTCTTCAGCTCATGACGAGCTCCACATCCCTTCCCCCACATTCTCCTCCCCATTATTTTTTTAGTTTGCTCCTCCCATTCTCCCTCCCCCACCTCCCTTCCCCTATCCCCCTCTCTCTAACTCATTTCGACACTCCCCTCCCCCTCTCCCTCCTCTTCTTCCTTCCCCTCCTCTCTCCTCTCCCTCCCCCTCCCCATCCCCACCAGGGACTGGTGGGGATGGAGAGGGGAGGAGGAGGGGGAGGGGAGGGGGAAGGGAGGGAGTGGGGATGGGGGAGGGGAAGAGGAGGGAGTAGGGATGGGAGGTTGAGTGAGGATGGGGTGGGGATAATTATTTAGTTTTTAATTTTTAGTTTTAATTCCATTTGTTACAATGGATATTCTTTGCTGTGACTTACTGTAAGTCTGTTTTATTTTGCTCAAATCTTCCCCTGTGTGCAAGGAATGGCCGGGGTGACCAATCACTGGTCGGCCGTGGGATTGAACGCAGGTCCGCAAGATTGCTAGACCAGCACCTTACCGCTACGCCAGGAGGGGGGTGAGAGGAAAGGGAGGAAGAAAAGGAAGAAAGAAAGGTAGAAAGAGGAGGAAGGAAAAGAAGAGAAGGGGATAGGGAGGATTGAGAGAAAAAATAGGCAGAGGACAGGGGTAAGGCCCTGTTCAGACGAGCGATTTAATTTTTTATTTTATTATTACTTTTTTTTTTTATCCCTCTTTAGTCGATGACCATACACAGCTGGTAATGGATGAAGAAGAGGTGGCATGTGCATGGGTTTTATATCGTCGTTTGCAGTGGCGGAAGAAGAAACAGACGTTATTGGGTTCATCCTATCTTAAATTACAGACTTACCCATGGAATGTTCTTCACATTGTATCCAAAGTTATGAGATCATGAGCCCAAATTCTTTAATTACATGAGAATGTCCATCATATCTGTCTGGTTCCGCTCCACGTGCTCTCTCATAGGTCGAATCCCACCCCCTCCAGCCAATGAGGCATGCCATCACCATGAAAACATAGTGGCTGTCGCCGTGTGTGCGCGGCCGTGAAGCAACACATGTACCTCGAGTGGCTGAGCAGTCGGGCGATTGTAAGGAAAATGTCGAGTCGCGCCACAGGCCAGCCTCAAGCCACTACGTGTGTGCGCTCCTCTTCACTTCCATTGACCTGGCAGTCGCGCTTCTATCAGTCGCGCCACTAAAGTCGCTCGTCTGAACAGTGTCTAGGAGGAAAAGGAAGGAGGGGAGAAAGGTGGTGTAAGTGAGAAGGGGAGGAAAAGTGAAGATGGGAGGAACGAGAAGGATAAGGATGAGGATA
>NC_091572.1:27217125-27229625 GCF_042767895.1 Penaeus vannamei
AGAAACTACACGAATGGCCAGGCAGTGACGTCACGATTTGTCAGGAGAGGGATAGCCATTACAAGAACAAGAGAGATTTATGTGGATTACAAAAACAGTTTCGCAACAGCAACAAAAGAGCACTGAAACGTTTCTTTGTCTTCCATGGAAGGAAGAAACAAAAGGCGAATGAGAAAATCAAATACACGAAGGAAAAGGTAAAAAGTAAAAGAATAAGCGTGTGTTGTTGCTTAACTCTTGGCGTAATGTTATCCCGAATTGTTTTTGCGTTCTACAAGGTTCGTTTTTGCCACTCAGTGTCTTGGACGTCTCTCTCTCACTCTCTCTTACTTTCTCTCCCGCTCTCTCTCTCTCTCTCTCTCTCTCTCTCTCTCTCTCTCTCTCTCTCACTGCTTTCTCTCTCTCTCTCTCTCTCTCTCTCTCTCTCTCTCTCTCTCTCTCTCTCTTTCTCTGCCTATCGCTCTCTCGCTCTCTCTCTCTCTCTCTCTCTCTCTCTCTACAAACAAACATAAAACTAATAAATATATATATCTCTCTCTCTCTCTCTCTCTCCTCTATCTTGCTCTCGCTTTCTATCTCTCTCTCTCTACTCTCTCTCTCTCTCTACTTTCTTTAAAAGCAACAAATATATACCCTCTCTCTACTGTCTGTTCTCTCTCTCTGTCTGTGCTCTCTTTCTTCTGTGTCTGTCTCTCTCTCTCTATCTGTCTATCTCTCACTATCTGCTCTCTTTCTCTCTCTATCTCACTCTTTGCTTTATTTCTCTCTCTCTCTCTCTCTCTCTCTCTCTCTCTCTCTCTCTCTCTCTCTCTCTCTCTCTCTCTCTCTCTCTCTCTCTCTCTCTCTCTCTCTCTCTCTCTGCTCTCTTTGCCTGCTGCTCTCTCTCTCTCTCTCTCACTTTCTTTTGTCTCTCTCTCGTCTGTCTCTCCTCTCTGTGTCTATCTCTCTCTCTATCTTATCTATCTCTCAATCAGCTCTGCCTGCCTCCTCATTTTTCTTTAGGTCTCTGTCTCTCTATCTATTTCTCACTCTGCTCTCTCTCTATCTTACCTCTCTTTCTCTCTTTCTCTATCTCACTTTCTTTGCTCTCTCTCTCTCTCTCTCTCTCTCTCTCTCTCTCTCTCTCTCTCTCTCTCTCTCTCTCTCTCTCTCTCTCTCTCTCTCTCTCTCCCTCCCTCCCTCTCTCTCTCTCTCTCTCTTTCTCTCTCTCCCTCTCCCTCTCCCTCATTCTTCTCATTCTTTCTCTACTTGCTTACCTACTTACCTGACCTACCAATCTATCGCTCTTTCCCTCTTTCCCATTGTTGCATTTTCCCAACTTGGGTTCCTGATCGGCCGCACGTGCTCGGTACCACACGGGTCTTACGTCATGTGACAAAACAGTTGCCAATATCTTGTCAGTCTGTTGTTATATGAGGAAGCCATTTTCAACCACCAGTATATTACACATGATTTTTTTTTCTCTCTCTCAGTGTCATTTCCCTATGAGGGTCTTTTCCTTATATGAAATCTTTTTTTTCTTGATATTTCTTGAAGAAATTATTAGAATGTAAAACTTTATATTTTTCGGTTTACTCTCCAATATATTTTTCTTTTCTTTTTTTTGAACATAAAATGGTCTGTTTTTTCATCCAAGTATCTGATTTTTTTTTTCTCTCTTTCTTTCATCTGCTTTTTTGTGGCTTTCATAAAACAACATCGATCTTTTTATCACTCCAATATCTGATATCCGGGGCTCATCATGAAACAGGGTGGCAACATCTGTGGCGGATATGAGTTTAGTAATGAGAAGATTGGAGTGTTCTCATCATTAACATGGAAGCAATGGTATAATGGACAATTGTGAGTGCAGTGCGCGAAACGTAAAAAAAGAAAAAAAAGAAAAGAAGAAGAAGAAAAAAAAGATCTGGAGAATGAGGTTAGTATGCCGAGTGAAAATACAAAAAAAGGAAGTCACATAAATTGTTTGTTTCGATGTGTTTCATAAATACGAATTTAAATCTGAAACAAACAAAGAAACAAACAAACACAAATACAATGATAAAATTATTAAAAGTAATGAAACAAGAGGAATAAGGAGAGAGAAAAAAGTTTATATAATTTCAAACACTTTTCCCTCAGTGAATGCCCCCCCTCCCCCCAACCCCGTATTTCACCCCACCATCATTATACAACACATGATGACCAAGCAACATCGCACAAAACGTCAGCCCAAACTATTATCATGTGTGTGTGTGTGTGTGTGTTCGTGTGTGTGTGTGTGTGTATGTGTGTGTGTTCGTGTGTGTGTGTGTGTGTGTTCGTGTGTGTGTGTGTGTGTGTGTGTGTGTGTTCGTGTGTGTGTGTGTGTGTGTTCGTGTGTGTGTGTGTGTGTGTGTGTGTGTGTGTGTGTGTGTGTGTGTGTGTGTGTGTGTGTGTGTGTGTGTGTGTGTGTGTGTGTGTGTGTGTGTGCATCTCCGACCCCGACACCCCCCCCCTCTCGGCCCTCGGCACTAGGAATTCCTCCAGCGTCGGTACTGTCGGCCAAGACAGCGAATTCGATAATGTCTTCAAGCCACCTAAGCAGATCAAGCGCTCTCCTCGCCGCCTCTCGCCGATGCGCGCCGCGTCTTGGGTTCAGCTGCTGCCAAAGCCCATTGCGAGGCCAGAGTTGCAGCTGCTCTGCCTGGTTTTGCTGAGAGGTCTTCAGTCGGGTACTCAGGGGATATACATACGTATACTTTGTATATATCTATGCACACAAAATCACACACACACGCTTATACACACACACACACACACACACACAAACACACACACACACACACACACACACACACACACACACACACACACACACACACACACACATATATATATATATATATATATATATATATATATATATATATATATATACATATATATACATATACATATACATATATATATAAATATATATATATATATATATATATATATATATATATATATATATATATGTATATATATATATATATATATATATATATATATATATATATACATATATACATACATAAATATATATATATATATATATATATATATATATATATAAAGATATATATATCAATGTATATATATAATATATACATATATATATATATATATATATATATATATACATATATATATATATATATATATATATATATATATATATATATATATATATATATACATAGATATATATATATATATATATATATATATATATATATATATATATATATATATATATATATATATATATATATATATATATATATATATATATATATATAAATTATATTCTATATATATATATATATATATATATATATATATATATATATATAGATAGATATATTATATGTATATATATATATATATATATATATATATATATATATATATATATATATATATATATATATATGTAAACATCTATTGCTATTACTCTTATGATTAGATTTATCATTGTTGTCATGGTTATAGTTGTTACCACCATTATTTTCATCATAATTATTTTCATTATTTCTAATCTTGATGATAACAACAATGATGATAGTAACAATATTCTTTTATCAGTTTTGTTGTTGTTAATATTATGATTATCATTATTATTATCACTATTATTATTATCATCATCATTAACTATATCACCATTACCATCATCCTTACCAATAATATCATCATCGCTATTATGCTCTCACTTCCATAACCCTTATCATTGTTATCTTTCTTTCCTCAAGAGTACCCATCGCTGTCGCATTCGTAGAGATCTCAAAGCTGCATTCTCCAGCGAACCATATCGTACTTTCTTTTGTCACAATTTTCCGGCCAAACAGACAGGAGCGTCTTGTTCTGAACCGTCTGCCGAATCCGCCCTCTTTTAAGGCCTTTTTCGGGGCTGCAGGTTGGGGAGAAAAATTGCTTTTGTCTGCTGAGGGTTTTGTTTGTTTTGCTTGTTTACGACTTCGATTTCTTTTCTGCTTGTGTGTCCGCCGTTGTGCTCTTCTGTCTTTCTTGTTTATTCGTTTGTTTGTCTATTGTTATGTTTGTGTGACTGCTGATCTGTTGGTCTGTCTGTCTTTTTCTTCACTTTATTAAGAAATCCTTGTCTCTTTTCTTGTTTTCTCTCTCTGTCTATCTATCTATCTATCTATCTATCTATCTATGTATCTATCTATCTATATACATACATACATACATACATATATATATATATATATATATATATATATATATATATATATATATATATATATGTATATATATATATATATATATATATATATATATATATATATATATAAAAATATATAAATATATATATATATATATATATATATGTACATATATATATATATATTATATATCCCGTATATATATATATATATATATATCTATCTCTCTCTCTCTCTCTCTCTCTCTCTCTCTCTCTCTCTCTCTCTCTCTCTCTCTCTCTCTCTCTCTCTCTCTCACTCTCTCTCTCGCTCTCTCTCTCTCTCTCTCGCTGTCTCTCTTTCTCCCACTCTCTCCTCTTCCATTTTCTCTTCCCCTTTCAATTCCTATTTCCTCCATTCTTCCGCATTTCTTAGTACTTTCCTTTTCCTCCCCCTTTGCCCCCCCCCACTTATTTTACTTTCCCATTTTCAAATTCATCTCCACTCCATTTTATTCCTCCCCGTTTCCCTTCTTTTCTTTCTCCCCTTCTATTTCTCTCTCCCTCTTTCGCCTTCTTTACTTTCTCCCCTTCCTTGCGCTCCCCCCCCCCCCCAAGGGAGGCCCCCAAGGGCCCGCCTGCAATCCAGACAAATGTTTTCCCTTCTCTCGGCCGGCGTCTATTCCGTTATTTGTAATTTTCTCTTCCGGCCGGAGTAATTTCTTCCATTTGTTCGTCCACTCTTTATTCAGTTTCTTCTTATTTTCTCCCTTTGGTCTCGGGAAGGTCGTATTTCTTATTCTTTGTAACATCTGACTGTATAAATGTTTCAATATTCACCTCTTAATAACAGCTTCGAGGAAGTGTTCTATCTTCATTAAGCCGTCAAGTGCCCACGGCTTTGACTAGGTTGTCTTAGGGGATCAGTACGAAGCTAAAGCCGGTACCGTAAGCAGAACCATTTATCACCACCACGAAGCTCGAGAATAATGTGTTCGTTCGTGTGAGAAAATCCCCGATGTGTTCGTTTATGCGAGGATTAACAACCAGAAGAGTTGTTTTGTTTAGGGATTCAATGTCTACTTTTGTTCGAGATGGAATTTGTTGTCTTGTTTATTCATATTTCTATCGATTTTATCTTATTTGATTCATTGAGATTGTTTGTATCTGTTGTATTTCACTTTTTTCTTTATTTATCTTTGCTAATCAAAATACAAAGCTCCCAGAAAGAGAAAAGGACGAAGGAAAACGAAGAAAAAAGGAAGAAAGTGGGAGGAATGGGTCGAGACAAATAGAGTAATTAGATCTGGAATTCAATACATTCTCACTTTGCATTCCAACAAACACTGCTTAATCTATTTCAGAAGATTCAATCTGATACAGCTGTAGTTTTTGTTCTTTTCCACTCGAGCCTTTTCTCGCTTATTCGTCAGCAGTTCAATTCATGATCGGTTCAATTTACGGAATGCGACACATTTCTGAGAGTCATTTCAGGTTATTGTATTGACATGGGAAACAGGACAAAGGGAGACGGCTGGGGAGAGAGGGAGGTGGGAGGGGGTCGAGGAGGAGGGTTGGGGGGCGTGGAGAGTATGGGTGAGAGTGGGAGGGAGGAGCATAGACGAGGAGAGGGAGGGGGTTGGGGGCGTGGAGAGTATGGGTGGGGGGGAGGAGCATACAGACGAAGGGAGGGGGTTGGGGCAGGAGGGAACATGGGTGAGGAAGGAGGGATGGGGGGTGGGAGGGTTGAGAAAAGGTGAGGGTTCAGGGGGGCGTGGAGAGTATGGGTGAGGGGCAGGGGAGGAGTATAGACGAGGAGGGAGGGTTGGGGGCGTGGAGAGTATGGGTGGGGGGAGGAGGGAGGAGCATAGACGAGGAGGGAGGGTTGGGAAAAATGGCGGGAGAGTATGGGTGGGGGGAGGGAGCATAGACGAGGAGGGGTTGGGGCAGGGAGGGAACATGGGTGAGGAAGGAGGGATGGGGGTGGGAGGGTTGGAAGGAGGGGTTGGGGGCGTGGAGGAGTATGGGTGAGGGGGAGGGAGGAGTATAGACGAGGAGGGAGGGGTTGGGGGCGTGGAGAGTATGCGGTGGGGGGAGGGAGGGAGCATAGACGAGGGAGGGAGGGTTGTGTGGGAGCGTCAGGAGAGAGTATAGGGTGGGGGGGAGGAGCATAGACACGAGGAGGGGTTGGGGCAGAGGGGAACATGGAGTGAGGGAAGGAGGATAGAGGTGGGGAGGGTTGGAAGGGTTGGGTTTATATTGGGGGCGTGGAGAGACAATGAGGTGGGGGGGAGAGTATAGACGAGGAGGGAGGGTTGGGGCGTGGAGAGTATGGGTGGGGGGGAGGGAGGAGCATAGGACGAGGAGGGAGGGTTGGGGTCAGTGGAGAGTATGGGTGGAGGGGGGAGGAGGAGCATAGACGAGGAGGGAGAGTTGGGGGAGCGTGGAGAGTATGGGTGAGGCGGGGAGGGAAGAAGGCATAGACGAGGCGGGGTTGGGGCAGAGGGGAACATGGGTGAGAGAAGGAGGGATGGGAGGTGGGAGGGTTAGGAAGGGGAGGTCTGAGGGAAGCGGGGTGAGCGGAGTTGAGAAGGTTGGGGGGTGGATGGAACGGAGTGAGTGTAGGGTGATGTAAAGGTGGAGGAGGATTTGGGTGAGAGGGAGGTGTTGGCAAGGAGTGAATGAGGAGAGAAGGAAGGTGAAAAAGAGAGTGTGGGGAGGAGGGAGGTAGAGGGTAGTAGGGGGAGGAGATGGAAGCAGGAGGAGGGAATGCGAGAAGGAAATAGAGGAGGGACGAAAAAGGAAGAGGAAGGAGAAGAGAGAGATGAATAGAGAAGGAGGTCTAGAGCAACGGGAAGGGGAATAAAAGGGAAAGAGAAGAGGGGGAGGGTAAAGGAGAGGAGCGAGTAGGAGAGGGACTCGGTTGGAGAGAGCAAGGATGGGGGGGGGGGGGAGGGGGCGTTGTGAAATAAAGTAATGGCATGATGGAATTATGTCGAATACTATTATTTCCCAGGTAACCATCATTGATATTAAATTACAGCCGTCATTTTTTCCTAAAGTGCCGATAAATCACATTTCAGCAAAATTTTCATGGGCTCATAAAAAAGTGTTTGTGGTAGAAATGATAAGCATTTATAATAACAGTAATAATCATGATTATGATGAAGGTGACGATAATACTGCTGTTTAATAATGGCGACGGTGAAACTAAGATGTTCATGAATACCTTGCATAATCAATATCATTATAAAATTTATCATTAAAAGATTATAATAATGACTTTAACAACAGCAATATGACAGTTTATCACATTACCAATATTTCCTGATCATTTGAAAATCGCTGTTCCATTGACCTGCAAGTGCATTTGGCCTGCAGTGATCTTTTTTTTTTTTTTATGCAGGTTTATCTGTTTTCTTTTCCTCCGGCCTTACTGTTCACTTTGTCTGTCTGCGAATGAAAACAAGCTGCGAAGAGGCGTTGAGAAAAGAAACACGATTATGCCGACTGCCTCCACGCTTCTTCAGGCACTGCAGCAGGAGCGAGGACCGGGTGCATCCCCAGGCAGAGGCCGAGACACTCTTGACCTCTGAGCCTGGTGTACCGCGCCCCCAGAAGTGGCCTTGTGGTAAGCATCGGCTAAAAAAGGCAAGGACTCCAAGAACACCGAATTTGCCATCACCGTAGTTCTTCCGATTACATATCAAGAGAAGCGCCTTCGTTGTTCACTTCGTCAGCGCCGGCTACCTGTCCAAGGAGTCCCATGTGGTTCCATAGCGAAGGAAGGTGGCAGATGCGGTGCAATGCGCGAACTCACTGGCATAAACATCGCTAGAGCGCCATGGACTTTCTTCTCTGTTTTCCTCTTCACCGATGTCACCTGCTGTATGTTGTAGGAACCATCTCGTCTCTCTCTCTCTCTCTCTCTCTCTCTCTCTCTCTCTCTCTCTCTCTCTCTCTCTCTCTCTCTCTCTCTCTCTCTCTCTCTCTATCTCTCTCTTTCTCTCTCTCTCCCTCTCTCTCTCTCTCTCTCTCTCTCTCTCTCTCTCTCTCTCTCTCTCTCTCTCTATATATATATATATGTATATATATATATATATATATATATATACATATATATATATATGTATATATATATATATATATATATATATATATATATATATATATATATATATATATATATATATATATATATATATATATATATATATATATATATATATATATATATATCAGAATTTATTTGTTTCTTTACTGTGTGTATGCTTTAGCAAATCCTACAGTCACCTTCAGAATATGAATGAATGAAGTTAATATCATTCACAATTAAAAGACTATATATATATGTGTGTGTGTATGTGTGTGTGTGTGTGTGTGTGTGTGTGTGTGTGTGTGACAGTGTGTGTGTGTGTGTGTGTGTGTGTGTGTGTGTGTGTGTGTGTGTGTGTGTGTGTGACAGTGTGTGTGTATATATATATATATATATATATATATATATATATATATATATATATATATATATATATATATATATATATATATATATATATATATATATATATATATATATATATATATATATATATATATATATATATATATATATATACATGTATATTTATATATGTATGTATGTGTATGTGTGTTTGTGTGATATGTTCCTTTGAAGACATTATCTTAAGAATGGTGATATATGAGCTATGCAAAGACCATTATGCAAATACACGCACAGACAGTCAACCGGCCAGAAGAAAAAGGAGAGGAAGAGAAAAGGAGAAAAACATTTAATTTCCGATTTAATTTTCTTCAATAAAACAGTGCTTCCTGTTTATCTACAATGAAATTCCTTTTTTATCACCTATGACAGCAAAAGTTGCTATCAGCGCAAGTTCATGAAACTGTTTACTAAAAGGGAGAGAAAGCAAAAGTGCAGCGATAACGGAGCAGAACAAATTAAAGTGACGAGAATTGCAGGAGCAAAACAAGAAGAAAGCTTGGTCATGATGGCAGCAAAAATAGTATTGTCAGTGAAAATGGTAAGATGATGATAATAAAGAAAAAGTAATAGAAATGATGATAATGGTAATTATGATAAGGATAAAGATGATAATAATAAAGATATCATTACTATTGTTACTATTTTCATCACTATTATCAACATAAAAAACAGCAATGATAATTTGTTATTATTCTATGGCTTCCCTTATCAACAACAGCATCATGACCACATATCACTATCATCATAATCATCATAATCATCACAAAGAAAGAGGAGGGGAAAAACGTACACTCAAACTCACAAACAACTTCACACAACCAAACAAAGGCATAAGAATGGCATAAAAAAACTCGACCGATCTTGAAACCGAAAAAAAAATTATTCCTTCCAAAAATCTGTATAGTCACAGCCAGTTGTATCGGCATTCTATAGCCATCCCCGCAAACCTCAGCAGATGTTGCCTAGTCCATCGACCTTGCTCGAAAAAAGGGGAAAAAAAGATGTATGGAGACGTGGGGTATGGTTGAGGGGAATGAGGGGTAGGTTGGGGGGGTAGGAGGAGGAGGAGGTGATAAAATATCTCGAAATAATAAAGATGAAAATGGATTTTAGAAGCTGGGGAAGATGGAATTGTTGAAAGGAGAGGCAGTGTGGCAATATTTTCGGTGGGAATTTGAACGTGTTACTCGAACATGCATAGGCAAGAAAACGATACACAAAATATAAACCAGCTCTCGCTTTGGAAACTATTCCTTTCCCTTTTATGTTATGTCCTTGTTTTCGGCGAGAGATAAGGAGCGATCGTTACCGAACGAGAGCGAGGCCGGTTTGGCATCCATGTTTACCTTCTTGGAATCTATTCTTTTGGCGCACAAACAGGCGCGTTGCGTATTTCTCGGGAGGGAAATGAGACGCTAAACGGGGCGAAACTGCCATATTTATTGGATTGTTCTTGGCATCTTTTGTTACAAAAACGTGAAAGGGAAGCAGATACACATACATACAAACATTATATGTATGTTTATATGTGCGTGTGTGGGTGTGTACACATACACACACATTTGTGTGTGTGTTTATGTATGTATAGAAATGAACATATCTATATGAACATGTACATGAGGGAGTTGATGTCACTGCAGGGCAACTGAATGTAACCTCCACCACATCTGATCTACTACCAACGCACATACCTCGTACTTCCGAGTTCCCCAATGCATTCTACACTGTCGGTCTACCTGGCGTTACATGGGTAGTTGTAAGTTGAAATGAGCAGTTATGGTTCGTAGCTTATCCAAGCATCAACAGATCCGAGGATCAAGAGATTTATTCCCGCTTACCACGAGCATGGTTGGGCTTTCACATCGCTTCGAGAGTTGCATTTAATCCTAGGACAAAACCGATACCTCTTTTTCTTTTTTTCTTCTTCTTCTTTTTTTTGTCTTTCTTCTTTCTCTTTTTTGTTACTGTAAATATGCCTCTGCATCTACGTAAACGCATGTGCGCAAGGGATGTGTCCTTGTAGACATTCCACGTTTGTACCAGTACTTATGTAAAGCAATTCTGTACACCATACCGACTCAGCCCAGACAGTCGCATTCTAAATGAAAACCCACAGTACTTTAAATGCGTTGAGAATGGTCAGGTGTTTCCCTCTGCATGCGCTTATGTGTGACAGGAGTAAATGCCGCGGACACACTCCACTGAAAACTATCATATGTATGTAGATTCGCCGTGCTAATGGAAATAGCTTATCAGGCGTATATTGAATAATTTGAAGGCAAATTTGGTAACGTGTATTACAAGTTATATGAGAATAATTATGATCGGGTAAAGGATTAGTATAAGATTGAAGTTTGTAAATGAATTACAATATATTAGATACAGTCACATACATTATTATCATTATTATTATTACCATTATTGTTGTCATAATTATCATTATCAATATAATTAGCATTATCAACATTATTATCATCACTATTAATTTTTGCAGATTTTTTTTCGATGTCGTGCACTTTCACACAAACACGCACACACACACACACACACACACACACACATTATTATTATTACACACATATCACACATTACATACACACACATACACATTGTATTATTACACATATACATATTACTACACACATATATATACATATATATATATTATTATATTATTATTATTATTATATATATATATATTATTATTAATATATTATTATATTATTTATTATTATATTTTATTATTAATATTATTATTATTATTATTATTATCATATATATATATATTATATACATATACATATATATTATACATATATTATTATTATTATTATTATTATTATTATTATATATATATATATTACTTTATTATTACGTTATTATTTACATATTTATTATTATATTTAATATATGTATACATATATATATTATTATTATTAATATTATTATATTATTATTATTATATGTTATTATATTATTATTATTATATATATTATAAATATGTAAAAAGAGTATATTCAAAAAGAGTATATACATATCAAAACACTGAAACCACAAACACACAAACAAAATGATAATCAAAGAATAAATAGATAAAAAACGAAATGGAAAGACACGTCATGAAACGACATGACGAACCAACTAAAAAGCCAAACGGAAGTTTATTAATCATGTTGATTGAGAGCTTAATCAGCCATTGCAGAACTCCAATCAAAATTAGCGAATTTGATAGGACAGGCCGGCGAGACTTATGGCGGCTGGATATGGGAGAGAGCTCGTTTCCCTAATGATGGCCAGATCGTATTTACGTTTTATCGTGAGGATTGACCGCGATGGAACTGTTAATGATATTGCATCTTTCTGTCTCTGTCTGTTTGGATCTCCCTCTCTCTCTGTCCGTCTGGCTGCCTCATTCTCTCTCTCCACACACAAACAAATATATATATATGTATATATGTATATATATATATATATATATATATATATATATATATATATATATATATATATATGTATATATATATATATATATATATATATATATATATAATTTATATATATACATATATATATATATATATATATATATATATATATATATATATATATATATATATATATATATATATATATATATATATATGTATATATATAAATATATATATATATATATATATATGTATATATATATATATATATATATGTATATATACGTATATATACGTATATGTATACATATATATACGTATATATATATATATATATATATATATATATATATATATATATATATATATATATATATATATGTATATATATATATATATA
>NC_091572.1:27241658-27249694 GCF_042767895.1 Penaeus vannamei
CAATAAAGTAAGAGATGGTTATATTTTATAACTATTTCATATATCATTTGATATCCATGCTGTAAAAAATGTGACAAAGAAAAAAAAAAAATCACAATAATTCTGGGCGGGTATCCAAGAAAGTTCTCAGACATTTCTGAGCCTAAAGTTTGAGACAAGTTTCTGAGGAAAAATAGGTCGTTTGTTTACATCGTTGGTCTGTGCTTTAGTTATTTCATATTCATTAATTCATAAAAATGTTTGCCAACATGTGTTTTCTTTGGCGAAATACTCTATTGTGCTGGTACAGCACACACAAATGAATTATTACACAAGAAAAACTAAAACAAAAACAAATATCGATAAAATGTGAAGATGGCCTTTGCTGAAGAGCCATGGCTGTGATATTGCTGTATGCGGAAATTTCTAAAATCTAAGGAATCTGTGTTTTTCTTACAGAACAACATATAATAATAATGAAAATACCCACTCTAACAATATACAAAATATTATTAGGGATGCAGTGCAATTCTGCCGAAGCGTAGAAGGCCAATGCAGCAGTCCTATTCTGGTTTTCACTAAACTAAAGCGCCATTAATCAGATCATGAATTTCAGAGCATAAATGATTATATAGTATTTATTAACACACACACACACACACACACACACACACACACACACACACACACACACACACACATATATATATATATATATATATATATATATATATATATATATATATTTTTTTTTTTTAAGTGGAGAGAAGATTTTGTAGAAATTAGGGATGATTATTTTATAATATATATAGATTCCTTGTAAAAATAATTGATATGCTGTTGCACTAGATATTTGTGAAATAATGAAAGCCCTGTTCTCTTAAATGTATTAAAAAAAAGTATATATATGTAAGCCTAATTCACTTACGATCAGATTAACTATAATTTTGACTCCTTCAGTATAATAAACAAATATTAAAACAATTAATGTTTTCATTTCAAAAGTTACTCATACATACATTTATACACATATATAAATACACATATATACATATACGTGTGTACACGTATATGTATATAAGTGTAAAGACGTGTATACATATTTGTTTATACACATATATACATATATTCTTGTATACATATATATATATAGAGATATACATATATGTATATGATATATATGTATATATTTATATATATGTATATATAATATATATATATACATGTATATATATTTGGATATATTATACATATATTATATATGTATGGATATATATATATATATATATATATATATATATATATATATATATATATATATATATATATATATATTTGGATATATTATACATATATTATATATGTATGGATATATATATATATATATATATATATATATATATATATATATATATATATATATATATGTATATATATATATATATATATATATATATATATATATATACATATATATATATATATATATATATATATATGTATATATATATATATATATATATATATATATATATATATATATATATATATATATATATATATATATATATATATTATGTATATATATGTATATAATATATATATATACATATATATACATATATATATATATATATATATATATATATATATATATATATATATATATATATATATATATATTATGTATATATATGTATATATAATATATATAATATATATATATATTATGTATATATATGTATATATAATATATATATGTATATGTATATATACACATAAAATTATATATATATATATATATATATATATATATATATATATATATATATATATATACATATATATATATATATAATATATACATATACACATAAAATTATATATATATATATGTATATATATATATATATGTACATAAAATTTTTATATATATATATACATATATATATATATATATATATATATATATATATATATATATATATATATATATATATATATGTACATAAAATAATATACATGTATATATATATATATATATATATATATATATATATATATATATATATATATATATATATATATATATATATATGTGTGTGTGTGTGTGTGTGTGTGTGTGTGTGTGTGTGTGTACATAAAATTATATATATATATATATATATATATATATATATATATATATATATATATATATATAGATAGATAGATAGATAGATAGATATAGTATTTCATCTGGCAACAAACCTAAGTAACTAGAGCGTAAACAGAATTTTCATGAATAAGGCTAAAACCCTAGGTAGATTGTAACAAAGAGTGTGATTAGTTGAATATAAATGACCAACGAGTGCATTAGTGAATATTTTTAAGACTAAGTAAGCCATTTGATCTTTAGTTTTCTTCTAATAAGTGATAGCAAAACATGTAATAATATTCATCGTTGAATTTGTTAGAGAATATTTTTTAAATGCAATATCCTGGAATCATTTGTTTATCGAAATGGCAACACCTAAGGTGGGGAGGCGGCATTTCCCCCTTCTTTCAACAGAAGTATCAATTGCAGCTGGATATTTCTTGAAATACGAAAAAGTTTAATGCTTTAAACATTTTTATGTCAACTAAATCCACTAAAAATATATGTAAAATGACTGATACCTTTGGAAATACTTATGGTGACTGTACCATCTAGCTATGGCTGATCGTAGTATTACAGTGATTGTTTTTTTTTTCCTTTTTTTTTGGTAGAACCAAAGAGAATAAATAAACAGGAATTAATTTCTTCAGTATAGAGCATGAAGTAAACACATATATAGACCCGTTATCAGTGTGTGTGTGTGTCCAGGGTCTATGGAAATTCGAAATCATAATTGTTGATGTTGATAAAATATTTATAATCAGCTATTATTAAGGCATACACTTTAATGTTTCTTTGAGTCGCACCCTAATTCGAACAGCTGAGGAAGAAATTACGTTTGCTTGTTCCAAAGAGGGTGAATAGCAAAACTCCAAGAACCGACTCCAAATATATGTGCTGTATATCTTGTTTACTCTACTGAAATTAGAATTTCTCGCTTTAACTGTTATTTGCCTTTTTTTGGGGGAGGTATTTGTTAACGCAATGTAACGCAGTATGTACGTAGGTATAGATGAGATTAGTATACCAAACCAAATTAAAATAAATTTTCTGTTCATTATCTTAGAAATAATAACTTCCCGGTTTGTAAAAAGCTTATTTGTTCGCCCGGAGTAGTTAAAAAAAAAAAAAAAAAACTATTTAGAAAAAGAATAACAAGAAATCGTATATTTCATATGTTTATGCCACTGAATATTCGTCATTATCCTGAATAGCTAATCCTAACGTATGCTAAACCTAAAGGAAAATACATTCGATGGTCTAAGACCTCATAATGACATGGAAAATCCGAGGTCAGAACGAGGCTCGAAGGCAAACTGAAATCGCAAATAAAGACTGTTACACTGGGGTGAGGTTAAGTAATATATTCAGAGAGCTGGTCATCTTCCGGGCGAAGGTATACAGATAGATAAGGTGGGAGAGGAGGGCACCCATAACGACCGCCCTCTCTCGCCACTGCAGCTAAACTTTATGAAGACTAAAGCTCTTGGTAACTGGACGCACGGTGAAGAGAACGATTATATGCAGATGGGATACATCACAGATCGTCATCAGAGAAGTTGAATGAACGACATCGTTAACTTTGCCTCCAGTTCGCCTAGCAGTATGTGAAGAAATATCTAGAGCAATAAGGACAGAAAAATGCACTGGAAATACACAGAAAGCTTCAGTGCTGGATGAGATAAAAGGTGTAAATGTTATTGGCCCTTTTCATTTTTTTTCTACAAATTAATTCATAACAAATTGTGATATTTGTTTGTACATATTAGTGTTCTATACCTCATATTTCGCGTTCGGACTCTTTATCCTTTTAATTCCTTTCACATACGACAGACGAATTTTCTATGAAACGGCGAGGAGTGGCCACGTGACCTGTGATATGTGGAGGTGAATATTCATGCATGATACTGGCAAAACAGGGGGATATGCATCTTAAACAAATATATGGAATTGTTAGAATAAATAATCCTAAGTAAGTAGGATAGGTGAGTGTCAGGTAAGTAAGGCAAATGAATGCCAGTTAAGAAGGCTTGTGAGTGTCATGTAAGTAAGGCAAGTGAGTGCCAGGTAAGTAGAACAAGGAAGTGCCTGGTATGTAAGGCATGTGAGTGCCAAGTAAGTAAGGCAAGTGAGTGCCAGGTAAGTAAGACAAGTGAGTGCCAGGTAAGTAAGGCAAATGAGTGCCGGTTAAGTAAAGCAAGTGAGTGCCAGGTAAGAGAGGCAAATGAATACTAGGTAAGTAAGGGAAATTAGTGCCAGGCAGTAAAGCATGTGAGTACAGGTGAGTGTCAGGTAAGCAAGGCATGTGAGTGCCAGGTTAATAAGGCATGTGAGTGCCAGGTAAGTAAGGCAAGTGAGTGTCAGGTAAGTAAGGCAAGTGAGTGCCAGGTAAGTAATGAAAGTGAGTGCCAGGTAAGTAAGACATGTGAGTGTCAGGGAAGGCAAATGAGTGCCAAGTAAGGCAAGTGAGTGTCAGTTAAAGCAAGTGAGTGCCAAGTAAGTAAGGCAAGTGAGTGTCAGGTAAATAAGCAAGTGAGTGCCAGGTAAGTAAAATATGTGTGCCAGGTATGTAAGAGAAGAATGCCAGGTAAGTAAGGCAAGTGAGTGTCAGTTAAGGCAAGTGAGTGCCAGGTAAAGCAAGTGAGTTTCATGTAAATAAGCAAGTGAGAGCCAAGTAAGACACGCGAGTGCCAGGTAAGTAAGGTAAGTCAGTGCCAGGTAAAGACAAATGAGTGCCAGGTTAATAGGATAAGTGAATGCCAGGTAAGGCATGTGAGTTCCAGGTAAGTAAGGCAAGTGAGTGCCAGGTAAGTAAGGCAAGTGAGTGCCAAGTAAATAATTCAAGTGAGTGCCAAGTAAAAAAGGCAAGTGAGTGCCAGGTGAGTAAGGTATGTGAGTGCCAGGTAAGTAAGGCAAGTAAGTGTCAGCTAAGTATGGCAAGTGAGTGACAGGAAAGTAAGGGAAATGAATGCCAGGTAAGTAAGGCAAGTGAGTGTCAGTTAATTGAGACAAGTGAGTGCCAGGAAAGTAAGGCATGTGAGTGCCATATAAATAAGGCAAGTGAGTGCCAGGTCAGCAAGGCAACTGAATGTCAGGTGAGACAAGTGAGTGTCAGGTAAGGCATATGTGTCAGGTAAGTAAGGCAAGTGAGTAACAGGTAAGTAAAGCATGTGAGTGTCAGGTAAGTAAGGCAAGTAAGTGTCAGCTAAGTATGGCAAATGAGTGACAGGAAAGTAAGGGAAATGAATGCCAGGTAAGGAAGGCAATTGAGTGTCAATTAATTGAGACAAGTGTGCCAGGGAAGTAAGGCATGTGAGTGCCATATAAATAAGGCAAGTGAGTGCCAGGTCAGCAAGGCAACTGAATGTCAGGTGAGACAATTGAATGTCAGGTAAGGCATATGTGTCAGGTAAGTAAGGCAAGTGAGTAAAAGGTAAGTAAGGCATGTGAGTTCCAGGGAAGTGAGACAAGTGAGTGCCAAGTAAGTAAGGCAAGTGAGTGCCAGGTAAGTAAGGCAAGTGAGTGCCAGGTAAGTAAAACATATGTGCCAGGTATGTAAGGGAAGTGAGTGCCAGGTAAATAAGACAAGTGAGTGCCAGGTAATTAAGGCAAGTGAGTGCCAGGTAAGTAAGGCAAGTGAGTGCCAGGTAAGTAAGGCAAGTGAGTGCCAGGAAAATAATTCAAGTGAGTGCCAGGTAAGTAAGGCAAGTGAGTGCCAGGAAAGTAAGGCATGTGAGTGCCATATAAATAAGGCAAGTGAGCGCCAGGTAAGGCATTTGAGTGCCAGGTAAGTAAGGCATGTGAGTGCCACATAAGTAATGCAGGTTAGTGCCAGGTAAGTAAGGCAACTGAGTGTCAGGTGAGACAAGTGAGTGTCAGGTAAGGCATGTGTGTCAGGTAAGTAAGGCAAGTGAGTAACAGGTAAGTAAGGTATGTGAGTTCCAGGGAAGTGAGACAAGTGAGTGCCAGGGAAGTTAAGCAAGTAACTGCCGGGTAAGTAAGGCAAGTGAGTGCCAGGTAAGTAAGCCAAGTGAGTGCCAGGTAAGTAAAGCAAGTAACTGCCGGGTAAGTAAGGCAAGTGAGTGCCAGGTAAGACAAGTAAGTGTCAGGTAGGTAAGGCAAGTGAGTGCCAGGCTGAATTTTATATATTACCTTTATTTTTATGTTTGTTTTATTGGTTTCATTAGTTTAATTATTTAATTAGCTTCGGACTTAAAGCCTGTTTTCTCTAATTTTACATACACTTTTAAGCACTTTTTTTTTTTTTTTTTTTTTTTAGCTAATTAAGAGAAATAGCTCGTTTTTAATTATCTTTTCTTTTAGTTCTTGTTATTTTTCCTTAATTCTATAAGGGGTACACTTTCTTATATGCAGATTTTACGTTTATCACTTTATATATAGGATGGAAATCGTGGGCCTCGTCCTCAAATTCTCCTGAGCTCTCTGTGTGCCGTTCCTTTAATCTTATTACAGCTTTGGACCTAATACTGAGCTACCTCTACCCCTCTCTACCTTACTCTACTTCTACCCCTCTCTACCTTACTCTACCTCTCCCCTCTCTACCTTACTTTTCCTGTACCCCTCTCTACCTTTATCCCTCTCTACCTCACTCTACCTCTACCCCTCTCTACCTTACTCTACCTCTACCCCTCTCTACCTTACTCTACCTCTACCCCTGTTTACCTTACTCTACCTCTATCCCTCTCTACCATACCTCTATCCTTATCTCTCTACTTACACTTTTTTATATATATATCAGCTCGGTAATTTTTATGGGAGATGATAATAACTTGCTATTTTTTTTTTATTACAGATGTAATGACGTGGAAATTGAAGGCAATTCGATGGGTACCTTAAGCTTTTCTTATTTTTAATAAGGCGCAGGGCTTTTGTTTTATTCCGATTGTTTTTAAGTTTCAAGTTCAGAGCATATTTCGCTTTTATGTATGGCGTTTTAAAAAAAAAAAAATATTATTGTCATTTTGCCTTTGAAAGTCAGTTTTAAGTATTTTTGTGTGGTTTGCCATTTTAAAGTTTGATGTTCTTTTTGTGTTTACTGTATTTTACGTGTATTTTTTATGTTTTATGACAAGCAAACAATTTCAAGTGTATTTTATGATCCTCCTCGTTAAATTTCCAATTCCTAAAAAATATGTCTCTCCATGGAATAATTAAAAGTATATTTAAAAGAACAATTGAAAGATAAAATTTCCATGCAGAAAGTAAAGATAAAAAAACATTTGAAAATAAATTACTTGTTTAAATTGGAATGCTGAAAGATCCACAGTATAAAACTAAAAGGCTAAAATAGAAGAAAGTTTGAAGTCAATTTTCCATGTCGACTTGATTTTTTATGCTAAAAACCTTACAGTTAAAAGATAAATAACCTGACTGAAATACCTTCTATCAGTCTATCATCCATAGACTGACACGCACTCTCCTTGGATAAGCCACGCTAACACGGGAAACCCTCGAGTTATTTGTCCGATACACCTTTCTTCATCAACACCTTTTCTATTGTTTCTCACTCTCTTCTACACGTCTCCTACTTGACATACCCAATACTCGTTCCTGGACGGATTTTCCAGGTGGTGGCAGCGCTATCAGACATATCTTGAGTGGTAAAGATTTAAGGGGACCTACTGGTGATTTTTCGGCGATTTTCGCCAGCCTTGCCGAAATTGACTTTAATGCATTTTCAAGGAGTTTCTAGGCCCCCGGTTCTCCCCTGAAAATTTCAAGGTCCGACCGTTATTTTTTAGGTGGTAGCAGCGATTTTCGATGTCGACTGAAATATTTTTTTGATGTTACCTTAGAAAATTGGTAATTGTGACGCAATGATAAGAGATAATAAAAATTTGAGGTTATTTTCTGAAAGCTTATCGAATTTCACATAAGATGAGACCAACCTTCTTTTTTT
>NC_091572.1:27257694-27262694 GCF_042767895.1 Penaeus vannamei
AAAATCTGTGTCTGCTCCTCTCGTCTCTCTCTCCAGATGTCCTCGTGCAGCCAACCTCGAAGAATATTTTCCTAATTAATAAACTTCCCAGGCCATTCCATAATAGAAATTTTGTAGGGGGAGGGGAGCCCAGGGGAGGAAGAGGAGGGAAGAGGGGATGGGAGGAAGGAGGTGAAAGGAGAAAGGAGAAAGAACAGGTAAGGAGAGAATGGAAGGAAGTAAGAGAAGCGAAAGAGCAGGGGAAAGAGGGTAGGAGAGGCTGGAGGGAAGAATGGGGAGGGAGAGGAGCGAAGAGGCAGTAGAAGGAGGGATAGGGAGGGCGGAGAGGAGGGGAAGGAGGAGGGAGATGAGAGGAGAGAATGCAAGGAATGGCAGGGCGGATGGCGATGGAAGGCACGGGAAGGAGGATGAAAAGGAGAAAGGAGGGAATGGAAAGGAGAGGAGAGGATGGAAGGAGAGAGGACGAAGGAAAAGTGGTTGTGGAGGAGGAAGGGGGTGAAGAAAAGGGAGGGAAGAGGAGAGGAAAGGGAAGAGAAGGGGGTAAGAGGAAGGAGAAAGGAGAGAGAAAGGATATGGAGAACAAGGAATGAACGGATGTGTGACGGAATAAAGGAAAACGGTTAAGCAGACGACGTGAGGGAAGGACGGACGAAGCGAAAATAAGAAAGAAAAATTAAAGAAGGCAAATAAACAAACAAACAAACAAAATGCAACATAAAAGAAAAGAAGAAGGAGAAACGACAAAATAAAAGACGAAGGAAAGGCAAGGGGAGAGAAAAAAAAATAACGGTTCGGGTTGTCGGGAACTTTTTTAATCAAATGCAGCTCGAAAGGTCTCCGGCTGGGACTGAAAGGGCCTCCCTCGCCGCCATGCTAAAGCCGGTCCACGTGTTTGCACTCAGTGAATTTCCTTTTAACGCCTTTGCTTTAAAAAAAAAAAAAAAAAAAAAAAAAAAAAAAAAAAAAAAAAAAAAAATATGTCATCACTCGCTGGAACAGAGGCAAATGAAGCTGGGATTTATTTGCTCCCAATTTCCATAATTCCGTTTGCTTTTTTTCCTTATTTCCTTATTGTTATTGATATTGTTATTAATATTATCATTGTTATCACTGTTATCATTATTACTGTTGTTGTTATTATTATATTATCATTATTATTGTTATGATGATGATGATGATGATGATGATGATAATGATGATGATGATGATGATTTCATTATTATCATTATTATTTCTATTATTTTCATTATTATTATTATTTTTTTATTATCATCATCATCATTATCATTATTCTTATTATCATTATCATTATTATCATTATTATTATTATTATTATTATTATTATTATTATTGTTATTATTATTATTATTATTATTATTATTATTATTATTATTATTATTATTATTATTATTATTATCATTATCATTATTATTATCATTATCATTATCATTATCATTATTATTATTATCATTATTATTATTGTTGTTGTTGTTGTTACTATTATAACCATTATTATCATTATCATTATCATTATTGTTACTATTATTATTGTTATTATTTTCATCACTATTATTATTATCGATATGATCATTATTACTTTTATCATCATTGTTATTGTTATTATTATTTTCATTATCATTATTATCCTTATGATTGTTATCATTATTTCTATTTTTACTATCATTATCATTATTGTTGTTGTTCTTGTTCTTGTTATTAAAGTTGTTGTAATTAGCAATACCATCATTATTATTACTATTATCATTAATATCATTAAAATATTATCATTACAGTTATTATCATTATTGTTATTATCATTATTATTATCATTTAGGTTATTATCATCCTTATTAGTACTATTACTATCATTATTATTATCGCATTTATCATTATCCCTATTAAATTAAAATGATCATTATTTTTATCATCATTATCATTACCATTATTGTGATACTGATTATTGTTATTATTATCATTATTGTTATTATAACTTTATTATCATCATTATTGTCATTACTCTAAATTATCATTATTATCATCATTATTATCACTGTTGTTATTGTTGTTATCATTATTATCATTATTGTTGGTATTATCATCACTGTCATCATCATTATTATTGTTATCATTATCATTATCACCATCATTATTATGATTCAGATAATTTCTTATCATCATCATCATTATCATAATTATTATCATTTATTCACAATATTAGTAATAGTATCATTATTATCATTATTTATAGGTGTTATCGCCATTATTAGTATTTTCATCATTATCATTATAGTTATTGTTATTAACATTACTGCACTGTCGTTCTTTTCATTAGTTGTAGCATCATTATCATTAACACAATCATATCTATTAACATCATAATTATTTTCATCAACGTCATTCAGAATTTCTAACTCTAAACCTGAATTCAAAAAATGGAAAAGCTTTAGTTGTCTAATGAATGTGAAAAGTTACTTTTTTCGCGTAAAGGAATTCGGTTCATCTTGTTTATGATCTGTCACAAGGTTGAATACACGCCGCGAATCCAGCTTTATATACAGAAGTCCGCTGCCTTTGATACTGCTGCGAATGTGAAATAATTTCTTCAAGTATATGTCTCTTTTATATTCAGTCAAAGGGAAATTCTTATCTCAGATGCCTTTGATATTACCTTGTTAATTTTTTTGATTAATTCATGAACGGTATCATTTTCTTTCTTTCTTTCTTTCATTTTCTCTCTTTTTTATAATAGGAGAAAAGGAAAATCTGTTTGGAATTTGGTCTGCTGTTCCTTCCCTGTCCCGCGTGAGCGAAATGGTTAGAGCGAAATGACTTTATGTACAAAAGGGGGCGGGTGGAACTATATCGCTATCACGCGTTTAACAAACTTTCTTTAAAAGAGAACGCGTCAAGTTTAATGAAAAACCGTATTTCGCTTTCGTAATTATCCTTCTCCCTGCGTATTTTTCTCCTTTTTAATCTGTTCATTCTTTTTGTCTCATCTTTCTTTCGTTCTTCTTTTTAAAAAATTCTTCTTCTTCTAATTTCCTTCCTCGTCTTCCCCTCCTTCCTCCTCCTACGTTCGTTGCCCTCTAACTCGCTCCTTTAATTCTTCCCACGTAAAAGAATAACACTGTAACAGAAAGAATAACATCAACAAGAGCACAGAGAACAAATTACGAAGATTAAGAAAAGGGGATAGAATGAGCAGTGAAGAAGAAAAGGAAAGAAGAAGTAGAAAGGAGTAGAGAAAAAAAGACTAGCAGGAGTAGGAGGAGATAAAGGGGTCGAGAGAGTGACCTGGGATGACAACCACTGACCGGAAATGCAAAGACTGTCCATTGCAGTCTTCTATGATTTTTCTTGCAAATAGATGGCTCTCCAAGTACTGAGTCACGAAAGAGTCGATTATTAGACACCTGTTTCCCCGTTCCTTGTTTTGTTTTCTTCGTTTTCTTCGCTATTGATCAAAATAACGATACTGTTTTTCTTATCTTTGACCTTATGATTATTGTTATCGAAACACTGGTACCAAAAAAGAAAGAAACAAATCAAAAGACCTTGTCGAAAATCAAGAAAAGGGGTGAACAGGGATGAAAGATAAGACGAGTAATTGACCATCTGTGTGCAAGCAATCAATAAACTAAAATCCTGGGGCATAATTCCTACGCATTGTCATCCAAACCCACTGAATCAAACATGACAATTCACTCCAGCTAAAATATCCGACCTTGTTATGTCACAGGCTGCATAATCACGAAGGTCGTAGCGGTGACCTCGCCTCTTTGTTCTTGCCTTGATTTGTAGGTCAGAGTTTAACTTTCCATTGGGGAAAAATCCTCGTTCGCTTGTTATTTCGCTCGGATCCCACGCAGGTGCGGAGCTCAAACCCACGCGCGGATGTGCTCACTTGCATGTCGCTCTCCCTCTTCCGCTCTTTCTAACTCTCTATCTTTCTTTCTTCCTGTCTTTGTCTGTCTATATATATATATATATATATATATATATATATATATATATATATATATATATATATATATATATATATATATATATATATATATATATATGTATGTATATATAAGTACACACATACATACACACACACACACATATATATATATATATACATATATATATATATATATATATATATATATATATATATATATATATATATATATATATATATATATATATATATATATATATATATATACATATATATATATACAAATATATATGAATGGAAAAACACTACCGTGTTGATACTATGGTAGAAATCCAAACAATGCACAAGCTAGATTTATTGAAAAAAAAAGTGAGACGACAGTTCGGAATCGTCCTTGATTCTATCTTCAGGTCTGAAAATCTAGTTTGTGCATTGTGGGTTTTTCTACATGTATACATATATATATATATATATATATATATATATATATATATATATATATATATATATATATATATATATATATATATATATATATATATATATATATATATATATATATATATATATATATATATATATATATATATATATATATATATATATATATATATATATATATATATATATATATATATATATATATATAACTTAGTCATTTATATGTATATACATACATATATATACATTTATATATATATATTTATTTATATACATACATACATACATATATATATAAATATATATATACATATATATATATATATATATATATATATATATATATATATTTTTTTTTTTTTTTTTTATACATAAATATATATATATATATATATATATATATATATATATATATATATATATATATATATATATATATATATATATATATATATATATATATATATATATATGTATGTATATATGTATATATATATACATATATATACATATAAGTATATATATATATATATATATATATATATATATATATATATATATATATATATATATATACTTATATATATACATGCAAATATATTCAGTTATC
>NC_091572.1:27275194-27282694 GCF_042767895.1 Penaeus vannamei
TTGTGATCCTATTAACGCTCAAATATCTCGGTAGGTTAACACACACGCAAACGCTTGTCTGTATATAACGAAAGTGCACACACACACACACACAAACACACACACACACACACACACACACACACACACACACACACACACACACACACACACACACACACACACACATATATATATATATATATATATATATATATATATATATATATATATATATATATATATATACACATACATATACATATAAATACACATGTGTTCTCGGGCACAAATAGAGATAGATAGATATATACATACATACATAATGCGGAAACTTATTTTGTGGCACTGAAAACCTTTCACACACATATATACGCTGATCAGAAGCAGATCCGAGAAGTCGTAAATGTGCGCCCTTTACGAGCTATATTTTTCGGAGCTCAACTGAACGGCAAATCCATTTTCTTTCCTCTTCCTTTTTCAGACATTTACACGAAATAAGCCGAAAGACACGAGAGGGGATGATATAGCCAAATATACCGATATGACGAAATAAGTATAATATCCGCCTTCGAAGAAATCCCTTCTCTCCCCTCCCCCCCTTTCCCCCCCTTCTCCCTCTCCCTTCTCCCCCCCCCTTCCCCCACTTCTCCTCCTTCCCCCCTTCCCCTACTTCTCCTCCTTCCCCCTTCCCTGTTCCCCTCCTTCTCCCCTTCCCCTCATTTCTCCTTCCCCCCTTCCCCTCTTCTCCCCACCAGCAGGTGAACGAGCGAAATGAAAAATGTACTCCCGCAGAAGTTGAAGGATGGAAGGGGGTCCGGCAATCCCTCCCCCAAACACTCGAGGGCGCAGGGAACGTGACCTTCGTGGAAATTGTGGCATTAGTTTGGATTCCGGGATATCTACCTTCTGCTTATGCTGTCTGTCCTCTGTGTCTGCCCGAATGTAGGCCTCCCTGCAGACGTCTGGCGCCCTTGACTGTTCCTCCATATTGCAAAACATATGTATGCCTATGTATATACATTGTAGGGATATCGATAATGATAATCATTAACATAATCATTCTCATTATCATTAAAATTGATATTGTTGTATTTTGTTTTGTATTTGTTGCTGTTGTTACTGTGATAATAGTATCATTATTCTTACTGTTACCACCACATTTATTGCTACTAGTACTATAGTCATGATTATCAGCATTCATATTGGTTTATAATTTTTACTGTCAAGATTATAATTAATGTTATTGCCATCATTATCAGTATTTTTATCATATGTTATTATCATATTTTTTCGTACTATCACCAACATCATTAACATCACCATCTCCATCATTAGTAATATTAGTAATATTACTGCAAACGCTACTCCAAAAGTTTCATTAGGATTACAACCTTTTCTCATCCGTGCTTTTAACCCTCCCGGAGCGAGGCAACAAAGCCCCGACCTCCCGACACGCAAGGGGAGTATCTGTTCATCGAATCTTCAGCCGGAGCACTTACACTTCTCGACTGAAACTTCCCCGACCAGCGCCGCTTCCAGGGATCCCCGTTTAAGGAGGGAGGTCTTGCAGGCCTGATCCGGCGTTCTCGCGAGCTGCCAGCGCCGGGCAAGCGGGAAGACCGGGATATTGCCTTGGCGTCGTTTAAGCGCCATTGTACACACATGGCCGCTTTCCTCTTTGCTATTCTCTGCTTCTTTCTGTGTGTTCTTGGTAAAGGTCTAAGCGAAACCCATTGAATATTCTCTTGTGCTGCGATGCTGTTGAGTTTTATTCATATAGTTATTCTACTGTTTTTAATTATATGAATATAAATGGTAGCCGCATCAAAATCTTTTATATACTATGGACGAATCAAGAAAAGACAGAGACGAAGCGAGTCGATGATACCAATAAAGGATTATTACATACAGAGAATTTAATCGATTTTGTTCTCTGTAAATAGAATAGACAGTTGTGGGAAAGAAAAAGTAAAACCGAAGAGTTAATTTGCTGAAATGTTTGTGAACCCTTTAACGTAGAAATAAGGTCCAGCTGTGAGGTCAATTGTTAATTTCTGATCAGGTCACCACGCGTCTTTATTTTAAAGTGACTTTTCGTTGTTTGCTCTTCAAATATGTCTTTTCCTCGTTCTTTGTCTAACACAGTCTTGGTTACATTTTTTTTTTGTACAGATAGGGTCCTTGTGTATCTGTAGGTCTGTTCTATCGCATTTCTTACTTTCTCTTCTTGTGGGCTCTCTCTCTTTCTGTCTCTATACACCTTTATTTTCCATATCATTTCTACAATCTGAATTGTTTTCATTTTTGCTATTAGTATATCATTATGTAAAATCAGAAAGAATATATATATATACATATATATATATATATATATATATATATATATATATATATATATGTACATATATATATATATATACATATATATATATATATATATATATATATATATATATATATATATATATATATATATATATATACATACGCCCACATACATGTGCATGTGTGTGTGTGTGTGTGTGTGTGTGTGTGTGTGTGTGTGTGTGTGTGTGTGTGTGTGTGTGTGTGTGTGTGTGTGTGCGCGCGTGTGTGTGCGTGTGTGCGTGTGTGTGTATGTATTTACACACACACACACAACCCCCCCACATACACACACATCCTTTGGACTACCCTAAGCGGCCAAGGCTTGAAGCAAAAGAGAATAATTTAAAACTAATTCATTTGCTTCTATTTATCCACGCAAATAAATCCCTTTCTGACATTTCAATAAAGACTACTCTTTATGCAAGGACCTCATTATTGATTCATCTCCCTTTAATTAAACTTAGTAACCCTTCACCTTCCTATAATCGTTTTTTTAAATATTATCGAACTTTGAAGTGGTCACATATCTGATAAGAGTTATGTTTTACAATTCATACTTTTTAAAACAATTTATTTTTATTGGGTTTCAAGCGACACTGAAACTTACACCCGCCCTTCACTTTTTAAGGGTCGCTCTTCCGTTCATTTTGACTCGGTCATTCTTCTGGGAAAGATTCGTTCAAAGTCAGATAGCACTGATTAAAAACAAAAATAACAGAATTCATTTCCTCTCGCAATATGTCATGATACTACTCGCCGGCCCTTTTGAAGTCATCACAAGCTATTCACTTGCATAAGGTATTCATATTGTTACATTTTTTCCTTCCGTAATCATCTTAAATGTTGATTCAGTTGACGCAGCGGTTTCAGAGAAAATATATGAAAACAAAAACGATGAGAAAACCCGAATTCGTATGAAAGCTGTCTAAAGATTTTGGAAACTTGGCTGAAGATTTTCGATCATCCATAAGGGTGATGTTGCCATATTGAACGTATCCAGTATTACAATTCCGAATCAAAGGGTCTGCGTCAACTTCAGGAGTTTTTAGAATACGCTTTAATCATTTGACTTGACCGTATTCATTAGCATCGTGATATACGAAAGAGAAAGGGTAAGGGAATGAAATAGAAAGGGAGAATGAAAGAGAGAGGGGGGAGAAAGAAAAAAAAAGAAAGAAAGGGGGGTTGAGAAAGAAAGAAGGAGACAAACAGACAGAAACAGACAGGCAGACACACAAACAGACAGAAGAGGTAGAAACGAGAACGGGGAGAAACAAACAAAACAGAAAAGTGGAAGATAAAGAGAAGAAAAATAAGACGAGAGCAGAATTGAAACAACAGACTTGGAGACAGGAGAAAAAATCAAGACAGAGAGAGAGGGAGACAAAGAGGGTGAGGGGACCACCAGCAAACACACTTAAGCACATGTTTGACAGTGCATATTGATGATGTCAACCGAACTGCCCACCAGTCGCTTAGAAACCAATAACCACTATGTTTGGTCAAGAGACAAAGAGATAAACAGAGGGAGAGGGCGAGAGAGAGAGAGAGATAAACAGAGGGAGAGGGCGAGAGGGAGAGCGAGAGAGAGAGAGAGAGAGAGAGATAAACAGAGGGAGAGGGCGAGAGAGAGAGAGAGAGAGAGAGAGAGAGAGAGAGAGAGAGAGAGAGAGAGAGAGAGAGAGAGAGAGAGAGAGAGAGAGAGAGAGAGAGAGAAGGAGTCACGAGTGAAGAGTAAAGAAAATAAAGAAGGGGAGTCAAGAAAGATCTTGAAATGAGAAACTTTTGGAGAAGAAAGCACACACCTGAAAAAATAAGAGGATTTGAAAAAAAAAAAAAGAATAAAGAGGAAGTAAAAAAGAAAAAAGAAGAAGAAAGTGAACTGTTCAGGGACAAAATACATAAAAGGAAAAGCAGATAAAGATGAAGAAAAAAAATAGATAACAATGGAATGAAAATAATGGACGTCCTCCTCCTTATAAACATTAAAACATCAAGTCATACAGACAAACATCTTCCAAATATTCATACAGACAGAAATTGACATGCATCAACTCATTATATAAGCGTAATAAACTGAGAAACAGAGGAAAAGGGAGAAAAAAAACAGGAGGGAGAGATTAAGAGAGACAGACAGACAGAGAATAATAGAATCAGAGACCGAGATAATTAAAATAAAATAAATAAATAAAGAAAAAGAAGATGAGAGGGAAAAGTGACAATCTCTCGAACCCCTTTTGTTGACAAACAAATATTGATCACTATTACCCTTTTTCTGCCCTTCCTTAATGTCTTATTGACGGAAAGGCTTCCACCCGGCCGGCCCTTCGCGGTCTCTCGCTCGTTCGCCCGTTTGAGGATTGGCTCATTTGTCTGTCTGTTTGTCGACGGAATGAGGTAGAGGCAAAGGGTGCGGATAAAGGGAGGATTGAGGGGAGGGGAAGGAGGGGAAGGGGGGGCGGTGCTGGGTCGGGGTGTGTGTGTGTGGGAGGGAAAGGAGGGGGAAGGAGGGGGGATTGCTGGGTCGGGGGTGTGTATGTGTGTGGGAGGGGAAGGGGGGGGATTGCTGGGTCGGGGTGTGTGTATGTGGGAGGAGAAGGGAAAAGGGGGGGGGGGGGAGGAATTGCTGGGTCGGGGTGTGTGTGTGGGAGGGGAAGGGGGGGAGGAATTGCTGGGTCGGGGTGTGTGTGTGTGGGAGGGGAGTGATGTGGGAGGGAATGGGAAGTTCTGGACATGCCTGTCTTTTTATGACAAACTTTTCTTCGTGACATTCTTAGCGATTTTAAACTATTACTTCAGCGGTCTCAAAGTTTTGCATGACGAGTTTATTATGATTGTATTTTGTATTTGTTGTGTTGTGTTTACCATCATCATTATTATTATTGTTTTATGGCTGATATTAACATTGTCAGTTTTATTGTTGTCAGCATTAATATAATATATCTATTATCTATTCCATTATTGATATTATTTTTTATATATTTATGAACACAATTGTTATCAGATATTGGTATTGTTATTGTTACTACTTTTATGCAATAGTTAATTTTTTTTCCTTATATAATTTCAGGTAATACTGATATATTGCCATTATTCCTTTTTGATTACGAAATCATAACACATATCTTTCAAATAAACTTTTCCTTTATGATTTCAATTTTCCTGCCATCTTAATGAAACTGGAAGCAGTATCAAGCTTATGTCGTCATACTGAAGCCCCTGAACCCACGAGCAGGAAAGGACGAGCGAGGCGACCCATTTCAGCCAAAATTCGACCCACACGAGTCTTGCATGTACGTCACCCGACCCCTCTCTCTCTCTCTCTCTCTCTCTCTCTCTCTCTCTCTCTCTCTCTCTCTCTCTCTCTCTCTCTCTCTCTCTCTCTCTCTGTCTCTCTCTCTCTCTCTCTCTCTGCCTTTCTCTCTCTCTCTCTCTCCCTTTCTCTCTCTCTCCTCTCTCTCTCTCTCTCTCTCTCTCTCTCTTCTCTCTCTCTCTCTCTCTCTCTCTCTCTCTCTCTCTCTCTCTCTCTCTCTCTCGCTCTCTCTCGCTCTCTCTCCCTTTCTTCTCTCCTCTCTCCCTTTCTCCTTTCTCTCTCTCTTTCTCTTTCTCTCTCTCTCTCTCTTCTCTCTCTCTCTCTCTCTCTCTCTCTCTCTCTCTCTCTCCTCTCTCTCTATCTCTCTCTCTCTCTCTTTCTCTCTCTCTCTTGTTCCTTCCTGTTTCTATCTACGAAACGTTCTCGAAGATAACCGATTTAAAACGTTACGGACATCTTGTTTGCTGTGTGCGACACTGTTCTATACACACGAAAAATTTGCGCCAACATTTAGAATATAGTAATAGTATACCAGAATATTAGAGACATTACCCACTGAAAAAAATATGCCAGATGCCCTAATTGCTCGCCGCCGGCATAACATGCACGTATTCCAGCAAGAACCGTGGAAATCATGGAACCGTCAGTCCCCAAGAATGGCGAGTCGTTTCTGCTCCTTCACTCTGTCTTCCGCTTTGAAACGAGCAACAAAGAGGAAGAGGACCACAAGACGAAACCAAAAGATGAAAGGAGAATAATGCAGTGATGAGAAATACGCAGAAAATTCTTAACTAAATGAACGTTTTACGACGACAACGGCCAGAGCAGCACCAAGGCTTCGGAAGAATATTGTTACTGTTAAGGCAGGTCTTTTGGGAGCGACCTTCTCATCGTTCCAAATGCTACACATGAATTTACATTTTCAGTATTACATGTTCCCTAACATTACGTAATTCTGATGGAAATGAGGCGCCAAATAACGTGATTATAATGAAGATGTACAATCGACATGTTAATTGTGCATAATGCGTTAGGGTTGTATTCATTTTCACCTATTCTTCGTTTTTTGTTTGTTTGTTTGTTTGTTTGTTTTCGCAGTGAACTATGGAACAAGTGAATCATTGATTTACCTTTGAACAGAGATGTTAATGTTTATCGATGATATGGGGCGTAATATTATTGGAAATAATAATAAAAATACAATATCAATATTATTAACAATCATAACAATGAGAAAAATAATATTCATAATGATGATTATGATATTTATAATATTGATGGCGATAATAATGATAATAATAATAATAATAATAATAATAATAATAATGAAAATAATAATAATAATAATAATAATAATAATAATAATAATATCTATGCTAATGATGATGAAGGGGGGGAGGAGGAGGAGGATAACAATAATAATTACGATAATAATATTAGCAATAATAATTAAGATTATAATAATAATAATAATAATAATAATAATAATAATAATAATAATAATAATAATAACGGTAATGATAACAATAATGAAAACGATAATAGTTATAATTCTTAAGATGATAATGAAACAATTAATCAAGTAATGATGATAGAAAAACAGCAAAAGTAGTAATAATAACAAGAATGAGGATAATAGTAATCATGGCATTAGTAAGAATAATGATAACTATAAAAATGACAATAATAAGTATAACAATAATGCTATTACTACTGCTTCTGATGATTATCATCACAACAACAATAATAATGGTGATTATATTGATAATGGTAATAAAGATAATTTTGATTGTAATTATTATAGCAATACTGATAATTTCGTGGCAGTATCATTATTA
>NC_091572.1:27297694-27300194 GCF_042767895.1 Penaeus vannamei
TTGTTATTTTGTAGATTGTTCCGCGAAAAGTTTGTCTTTTCTACCAGAAATTAACTTTTCCTATTCCTCGTAACCAACAAGGGAGTTCATAGAGATCTTATCATTATGTTGAAGATGTCCTTTATGCACCGAAGTAGAATTGTTTGTGTTTACAATATCAAGATTTTTTCTCCTTTTCCCCCTCTCTCTTTCTCTCTCTTCCCCAATTCCACTTTGTTTATCGCTTTCCTTCTTTCTCACTGTCCGTTTCACATGGTAACTTCATCACAATGTTCCACTCAGAGATCCATGATGAATTCTCATGACAAACAATATTTCGTTGTTTGTTTTTGTCTTCAAAATGGTTGCTGATTGTTTATTTATGCAATGGTTAAATTGTTTGTATATATTGATAGTCTCAGACAAGGTCTATACACTTCAATGACATGAACAAGACTAATCTTTCCGAAATGGAAATGATTACATGCTGTCCTTTAGATATAAAATATGAGGGAAACAATTTATGTTTATAATCAGACAAAAAAAATTATGCAAAGTATTTCCTGCAAAATGTCATTGTTTTTCTTCCACTTCTTCACCGCCGTTTGTTTTCCTTCTTCCAAGATGCAAAATGTTATTTTTAAGGAAACAAGTGTTCTTGATCGACACAGGTAGGCAGACGTCACGTCGACTCAGCCAGGGGAGAAAGAAGGGTGAGAGGAGGAGCAGGAAAAGGGGCAGAAGCGAGGAGGGGAGAGGAGGCCAAGGCTGTCGCTCGGGCCAGCGTTACCAGAGGAGGAGCAGCCGCGGCAACATGAGCTGGTGGCTGCCCGGGTGGGAATGCTCGCCGAGCACGCCGTCGCTCCGCTAATATGGACCTGGGACACTCACTGCGCATGCGCGGTCACTTTGTTTGTGGTTGTGGATATACATGTGTGTTTGAGTGTGTGCGTCAATCAAGTTCATGATCATATAGTATGGATATGCACAAATAAGTTTATATGTAAGGCATCATTTTTTTACGCACAAATATTTCCAACTGAGCGTTGATGCCTCGTAACTCTAGCTCAGATCTGCAAGATAACAATAGGATTTGTAGACCAAAGTTGGGCTTATTAAAACAGCTTGTTCCTTGGGAAAATATCTTGCTAATTTCGTTTCATCATTAAAAAGATCGATGAACTTCATCAACATCCAAAACAAACGAATTAAAACAAAAAACTTTGCAGACATCTCTGTGCTTATGAAGTTCGTGAAATAATTCTTTATGAAAACTTTGCTCCTGTAAAAACATCGTAATTTCCGCAAGGGGGAGGGATGGATAAGCAAAGAACATAAGAGCATTGTTATTCTTTTTCTTTTATCCCCTCTCTCTACTGCCTACTCATCTTTCCTCTCTCTCCCTCATATTAGGAAAAAACGACATTATTTTGATGGCAGAGATCATGCACTAGAAATAAATTCAATCTGTTCCGATCAAAAATCAAAAGCCATTTCATAGTAGAAAATGTTGTAATTAATACCCGAGGGTGGGCGAGGCAGGGCGGCGCTGGGATTGCTCTGCCTTCGTTATTATCATCATTATCTTAATCAATATCTTTATAATCATTATCACTGTCATTATTGTCATTATCACTATTACTATCATTATCATTATCCCTATCATCATTATCATTACCACAAGGATCAACATCATTATTGTTATCCTTATCAATGTCACTATAATTGTTATCTTAATCACTATCATTATCATTATTACTATCATTGTTTATCATTATCAGTATCATTGCTATTATCATCATCATTATTATTGTAATCACAATTGATATTACGATCATTATCTTTATTAATATCATAACTAATATTATTATTGTCATCATAATAATAATTATATCAGTATTATTATTATCATTATTGTTGCTTTGTTTTTATTCTTTATTATCATTCTCAGTTTATATTATTTTTATTATCATTATTGAGGTAATCAGCCGGCCGGTGAAGAGCATATCCATTTGGGAACATTTTCTACAAAATATAATAATGAATAATGATAATGATAATAATTACAATAATGATGACGATTATGATGATGATGATAATAATAATGATAATATAATAATGATAATAATAATAATAATAATAATAATAATAATAATAATAATAATAATAATAATAATAGTAATAATGATAATAATAATAATAATAATAATAATAATAATAATAATAATAATAATAATAATAATAATAATAATAATAACAATGATAATAATTAATGATAATAATGATGATGATGATGATGATAATTATTATTATTATAAAACTTTCTCTAAAATCACCGGAAGAATGTTCAAGGTCGATTTAAAGGTCAGAGTCATAAAATGTCAGTCTCAGAAAAGGGTCAGTGATGGAAATCGGCCTTTGACACCACGAAAAGGATCGTCACACCATACTCGAGGGTGCAAAAAAAGGCCAAAATTGCAAAAGGAAAAGTACTCACTCCTCACACACCTGATACAAAAGA
>NC_091572.1:27320194-27325194 GCF_042767895.1 Penaeus vannamei
TCTTAAGGCCTACCCGAGTTCCTTGGGAGGTTTGCCTCGTTCACTCCTCCACCGCCATAGGCCTGGGCAAGACCTCTCTGCCATTGCTGTTTTTAATCACATTCTGGGGTTTGTATTCTCTACTTTTGTTAGGATTAGGGTGATATGTTTCACTATAGTAATATATCACGTAGGCAGGATTTCTTGTTTGTTTTGTCTATTTTGTGTGTATGTTTCGTCTGTTTTGTTTGTTCATTTTTGTCTGTTTACGTTGGTGACGGAATAAATAAATAAATCGTAATTAATGAGTTGATGTATTTTTCCAAATCATTTTACAATGAATAAATAATAATCATTACTGGTATACAATTCTTGATTAACAGTGAAAGATAATGAACACAATAAATGACGTATAATGAAGGATGAATAATAAGTGACAATAAGTGACTTTAATGAATTAGTTTGTATATAAATAAGAAAGGAATATAACATAATACAGCTAAGAAAAGAATACATCATTGATAATGAACTTTGAAGAAAATAACATTAATGGGAGATGATAAATAAATGAACAATGAAGTGAATGATTATAACTTACTTGACGGCATTAATGAGCCTTATATGGAATGAAAAATGAATTGATACAAATGAATTAACTAGAAGAATATTTACAATCACTAGTACTTTAGCACGAGCTGTTGTTACGTGGTATTCAGCCGTTCATACCAGGCCATATCCTTAAGATTTGACTTCTCGTCTGATTTTGGCTTCCGCATTGAGAGAATTCGAGTTCAGCGGAGCTGCTCTTCCCCTTAATTCTCTTGGTGACATACCAGCCGTAACAAGTGGGGGCCTGACCGGGATTTTGAACTGCCAATTCGCATTTTGTTAATCACTTTTGTTTGCCATTTGTAACATGTGATTCCCTTGGTATTGCACTTTTATCGTGTTTTTTCTCAGCCGTTGTAACACATGTTCCCGTTGGTTTTGTTGTTTTGTGATCGTGCAATTGACTTCATTACGTCTCGTGTATTTTGGTCATTAAGACACCGAGTCGCTTCTTTCTTGTGCATGCAGAGTGCATTTAAGTGATCTTTGGTTTTGTAAACAATAGTCTTTGTATATATTTGACTTGTTTTTTGCTTGGTGACCATATTAGTCATTTTGCTGTTTCTTGGTTGCCTTTAATCGTACGGTATAGTGATTTGATTCACAGGTTTTGCGATTGTTCACGCATTTCGTATATTTTTTTCTATCTAGCTAGCTAGCTTATTTTCGCCTGTATCCTCTTCTCGGTGATTCATTATGTTCAGTGTTGAAAGTTTTGTTGCAAATCCGTCAGCCGAAGTGCTGGTCGGTTTAACTAAAGCCCAGTGGAGTGAGTTAGCCGCTCATTATTGCATCCCTTTTCGGTCATCCTTACGGAAGGATGAAATTCGTACATTAGTGACCGAGTATTTATTAGAACACAAGGTGTTAAGTGAAGAGGATTTAGAGCCCTTGTGTCCTCGGGATGTCACGATGGCCCGCCAGTTTGACCTGGAGAGCCGTAAGATAGATTTGGAAATGTTTAAGGCAGAGAATGAGCGGATGCGTCTCATGCAGAGACCTGATCGGGAACACCATCCTCATTTTCGTGTAGAGGATGCTATTAAATTTGTTCCTAAATTCAATGAGACAGAGCCTGAGTACTTTTTCATTCATTTTGAGCGAGTTGCTGCCTTGCATGGTTGGCCCGAAGATAAGTGGGTATTGCTTGTTCACAGTGCATTTGTTGGCAGAGCTCAAGAGGTTTTCTCAGCTCTGGATTTGGTACAGTCACAATGTTATTATGTAGTAAAACAAGCTGTTTTAAATGTTTATAAAAGGGTACCAGAGGCTTACAGACAAGATTTCCGTTATTATCGTAAAGATAACAAACAAACCTTTGTTGAATTTATTCGCCAAAAGCAATTTTTGTGTAAGAAATGGGTCGAGAGTGAACTTGATGCACTCAAGTACGATAAATTACTCGAGCTCTTTGTACTAGAGGAAGTTAAGAAAAGTATGCCTGTAAAAGTTCGCTCTCACATTGACGAACGTGGTCTGCGCACATTAGCCGAGGTCGGCAAAGCCGCCGATCATTTCGCTCTCACTAATCCCAACTACTCTTGCAGATCTAATGAGCCTTCATTCTAGTCTATCCAGCATAATGGTAAGAGGATGGAGTATAGTTCCAGGAGGACTGGACTGCCAGATACCCACAGGACTGTTCATACAAAGTCAGAAACAGATGGTGATGAGAGTAGGAAGGTTGCTTCTCGTGGTGAGAATTTTTCTTTTTGCCGTTATTGTAAGAAACATGGTCATGTCATAAATGACTGTTTTAAATTGGCTAATAAGCGTTCATTTGACAAAGGCAAACCTATTTTTCACGTCAGTGTTAATGATGTAACAAAGGTTGAATCTAAATATTCTGGTGTTGATAAAAATCTTGGCCTTTCCCCTTCTTCCTTGACTGAATCTTTATATGCGACACCTTCATTTAGACCATTTTGTTCCACAGGATTTCTTAGTGGCGATGAATTGTGCAAGTCGTCTTACCCAGTCACTATCCTACGGGACTCGGCTGCAGATATATCATTGGTGCTCAAGGAGGCGGTTCCTAACCCTGATTGTTATACTGGAGAAATAGTAATTATCAATGGACTGATAGGGTCAAAAAGCATACCCATTTGTAAAGTTTATCTTAAATCTGATCTGATAACGGGTTACGTAAGGTTAGGTGTTGTTGATAATATTCCAAGTGATGGCATTTCGCTTCTCATGGGCAATGATCTCGTTGGTAATAAGGTATGGCCTTGCCCTGTGGTTTCCCCTTGTCCCACTGAAAACGCCACAGTAGATTTAGAAAGGGAGTATCCCGATCTCTCTCCTGCGTGTGCTGCCATCTGCAGTGCAAGTCGTAGGTCCTCCCATCCTCCTATCAAGGCGCATACCCCCGGTACTGCATCACCTTATGAGAGCCCTTGTGATATATTTACTGAAGAATTCACACTAGCAGACTTCTTTAATTCATCTAAAGTTTTAAGTAATTCAGAATTTGATTCTGATATAAAGAATATCAAAGACACTCCAGTTGCTAAAGGAAAGATCATTAAAGATGAACGTAAAGGTCCTGATTTGCAAGCATTTAATAAGCTAACTGACATAAATGATCTAGAAAATTTCCGTACTTGCTTTTCTCTCCAGTCAGGTGTTCGTAAATATAAGCCCTCTGATATATCTGCAGACGAAATGAGTAAGAATGTTGTGAAGGCCTTGATGAAGTTTTTTACACAAGTGGGTTTGCCTACCATAGTACAGTCAGATCAAGGATTTAATTTTACCTCCATATTATATGAAAAGGTTATGAAGTCCTTGGGTATACAGCAGTGCAGGTCCACCGTATATCCTCAGAGTCAAGGGGTAGTTGAAAGGTTTCACTATATTTTAAAGATTATGATTAAAGCCTTCAGTTTAGAGACTGGTTATGAGTGGGATGAAGAGATAGATTTACTTTTACCTTTAATAAGGGACAGTGTTCAAGAGAGCATTTATTCCCTATTTAAATTAATTTACGGCCATGAAGTGCGTGGACCACTAAAAGTTTTGGAAGAGTTTTGGTTAAATGAAGAGGGATTTCCCGTACATATTAATGTGAATGAATTTGAGCATATTTTACAGACGGCTATTTCACTAACTAGTAATCATTTGGGTAAAGTTCAGACTAAAATGAAAGAACATTTTGATAAAGTAAATGATGCTGAGGTAATATTATATAATTTAGTATTGGCATTGTTAACTCTTCCTAACCAGCCTAGTGATCTAGTGATGTTTATTGTGCAATTGAAATCCTCAAGAGACGTAAGAAAAAACGTCATGTGCACATGAACCTCCTGAAAAAGTACTATGAACGGGATGATTTAAAGGAAAATACGGGAAACGTAAGTGATGTTTCAGTGATTGTACTTTCTAACACCAGCAATGAAAATGATGAAAACATTTTTGCGGAGCCCCATCTCACGAATTCAGTAATTTCGGTTAACCCAGATAAACTTAACCTTTCTGCTGCCCAAGCAGCGCGCACAGATTCTCTTCTGCAGGAGCATAAGGAACCATTTATTGATGTAGCTCGTCTCTGTCCACTGCTGGATCATACTGCTGAGACCAGGGATGTTCAGCCAGTACTTCAATTTCCGTGTCCCCTTGATGTGGAGAAGGGGGCGACCTTGCAAACCGAGGGTCAACGCCGGAAGGAGCATGGGTTCATCTGTCCTTACTTGGATCCCTTTGCCTCTGCTGTAGTCCTGGTTCTTGAGAGTAGTAGCCTTCATCCACGCGGTGACTGCAGGAGGGCCAGGGCAGCTGCATGGGCAATGCGTTTTCGCTTCCGTGGAATAGCACGCAGCAGTGACTACGTCAGGAAGGCACGCGTTCGTGATCGTGGGCGAACAATTTGCAGAAAGTCGAATAGTGAAGTGTTCACGGTGTTATTTCTGTCTTAAGTCTCAGGCCACCGTCGAAAAGGAGCCCTTAATGATAGTATTTGTAATTTGAAAAGTTTAGTGTTTATTTAACAAGATCTGTTCATCCCGTCGAAAATTAACATAACTTTTATAGAAACTAAAGTTCAGAAACATTCAGATTGTTCAGGTGGACAGACATTGCAGCCATTCAACAAAGATCTTGCCTCTTAAGGATACACAATATTACAGCGGGTGCTCTCTCCTGATCGAAGGTGGTGTGTTCTGGACATCAAAAATAACAGCTGTATATTTATTTTCATAGTTTTTACAATTTAGCTAGCTTTTAATATAAATATTTCATTGATTACTTGTCAAACTTTTACCCTTCTGGTAAAAAGTTTTTTTTTGGAGGGGGAGGTATTACATGAACCCATCTCAAGTGTAGTAAATTAAATGCATTCATTAAAGAATTCAGATGAACGAGCTAAGATGCCCTAGAATTGGCTGACAACCCTGTTTGTTTACTCTTCTCCC
>NC_091572.1:27330194-27335194 GCF_042767895.1 Penaeus vannamei
AAAGAAAGAAAAGGGACCAGAGAACTTGATGTTTGTTGTCTTTCTCCTTGTTTTCTACTGTCCTTGTCATTTTGAAATAATATTTTGTATGCTAGGACCATAAAACTTTTAAGATATTTCGTTTACTCTTGAGTATGATAACACCAAAGAATGGCTTTTCTATGTCTAATAGATACCGGGAGTGAGTAAATAAATCTTGCGACCGACATGGCAAGGAGCTAAGACCCCGGACTTTCAGTCAAGTGACCTGAATCAACCATTTTCATCCCAACGTTCTCTTTTGGATTTGTGAGTCATCCAGGACGTAAAAACGCACACCTGCTTGGACGTGGAGAAATGTACATAAACGTTCATACACACAAACGGGATTTATACATACATGAACACATAAGCATGCTCAAATATGTATGTGTACGGTCATTAGCAAACACCCAGTCGCCAGAACATTGCACACAGGACAAGAAATCAAGACATCCAAAAAAAACACAGATGGATACTAAGACACACACATACACTAACAACTGAGCGTAGGCATGAATGCATTTATGTACACATACAAACACACGATTAGGATGTAGAGGAAAAGTAAGAAAGAGTGTGTGTGTAGGGGGGGGGGTGTATGAGAGTGAGAATCCGACAGGGAGGAGGCAGCTCTCTATTTCATAGTCTGAGAAATTCGTGGCGGAGGGACATGGGAATCATTTCACCCAACTAAAACACAATCCCAATTCAACAGTACGTATGTTTTCCTAGCGAGAGACACGATGTTTACCTACACATTTCACGAACAGGAATAGAAGTAAACTTAACTGATGAAATATAATGGTATGAACGTTTAAAGTACATATTGGTTTCTTCGTCAGTACTTTTGAGATCTCCGGAGAGTAGTAGTTACAAACCCGAATAATACACGCCATGAGCACTAGCGCACGACCGCAGATGCTGCAAACACGTGGGATAAGCACACAGCTACACTTGAACTATCTGTAACCTAACCTCATCCAACTGATTGTGCTTGAGAGAGGTGTAGAGTGAGAGAAAGGGGAAGGGAGAGGGGAGTAGAGAGAGAAAAGAGGAAGATCATGAGAGGCGAGAATGAGTAACAACCTTCTTATTTGGAGGTGAGAGGCATGATAAATGTCGCTGATTTCTTGAGGACTGAAATTTCACCATGAATGCCACTGCCTTGACACGGAAGCGGACCGAAAACACTCTGGAAAGGAAGCGTTTGTGTGTGATATCTAAATATTTTGTTAAGGCAGTAAAGCGTGTTAGTATAAAAAGGGTCGCTAAGTGTAAAAGAAAAACTGCCTTTGCTTTTGAGTTTACGGATAGCTACAATTGCAATTAAGAATAAATAAGGTGTTGCACTGAAACTGGAGGTGCATGGCAGAGAGAGAGAGAGAGCGAGAGAGAGAGAGAGAGAGAGAGAGAGAGAGAGAGAGAGAGAGAGAGAGAGAGAGAGAGAGAGAGAGAGAGAGAGAGAGAGAGAGAGAGAGAGAGAGAGAGAGAGAGAGAGAGAGAGAGAGAGAGAGAGAGAGAGAGAGAGAGAGAGAGAGAGATGAAGGAGAGAGAGAGAGAGAGAGAGAGAGAGAGAGAGAGAGAGAGAGAGAGAGAGAGAGAGAGAGAGAGAGAGAGAGAGAGAGAGAGAGAGAGAGAGAGACAGAAGGAGAGAGTAAATGGATGAAAGAGAGAGAATAAATGAATGAAGGTGCATGAGAGAGATAAAAATGAATGAGTGCGAGAGAGTGGGAGAGAGAATGAGTAAGAGAGAGACAGAGATAAAAATGAATGAGAGAGAGAGAATTAAAGAGTGTGCGAGAAAGAGAGAGAGAGAGAGAGAGAGAGAGAGAGAGAGAGAGAGAGAGACAAGGAAAATGAATGAGTTCGTGAGAGAGAGAAAATGAATGAGAAAGAAAGAGATAGAGAGAAAGCGAGAGAGAGAGAGGGAGGGGTGAGAAAGGGGGAGAATGAATGAGTGAGAAAGAGATAGATAGAGCCAAGAGAGAGTGCGTGAGTGGTTTATCAGGCAAAATGTGAAGAAAAAAAAGTGCAGCGAGCGAGCAATGATACTTGTCTCACTTAACTCTTCCAGGAAATTAATTTACTCCATGCTTTCATCTTGGCAAAAAACATTGTACGCTTTTTCAGTCTTTTACTAACGTTTCCTTTAATGATGCAACGACAGGATAATTAACAAAGACTGGGTACCCTGACGAGCTCGCTACCAAGGCGTCACTTCTGCTTTGTCCTCTGAGGGAAGGATGGGTAGGCGAGGGGACCGATTAAAAAGTTAGAAAAAATAGCTATTTTTAGGACATCTTAAGGGTATAACCGAACCTATTTAGGTGTAATTTAGTGGAAAAATGTGTAAAAGAAATGTAAGCGAAATTTCTCTCTCTCTCTCTCTCTCTCTCTCTCTCTCTCTCTCTCTCTCTCTCTCTCTCTCTCTCTCTCTCTCTCACACACACACACACACACACACACACACGCCAAACCATCCCACTGATTAACTGAAAAATAGTCACTGAAGATTCTGCCTTATGACCGATGCCTGCAGCCCATGTGGATTTCATGGCTCCTGGTTTTCAATGAGTGGGTTTTCAAGCTAAACGAAGATTTGTGACTGAAGATGAAGCATTTTCCACAAAAATTCACTTTCGTATGACTCACTGTCTCCCCGCCAAGGTAGTTACACTCTTGTACGCACTCTTACACACATACAGACATAGTATGTGGATGGAGAGGTAAACAGATCGATGGATAGATAATCATGACTATTAAAGACCTTTGATTTAACTTGTTCCGTTTGCTCATGAATCTTTTTAACCATAGAACATATGAAGGTGACAATTAAGCTGGAATTATTTTTATCAATACTTATATCAATACTGCCTGGCGATAGCTCCCCCCCCCCCTTTCCAGTGTCTGTAAGTTTAACAGTCTTCAGATACAACTTCAATTAAGTATTTGGTAAGTATCAATTTAGCTACTATGCATATTTTTGCAAGTGGTAGTTATATAATAATAAAGTTTGCAAAGGTATTGTCACGGGCCCCTAAATAACCTTAATTACCCACAATAATGTTATCTAATACTAAATAGTTTTATAGTAAGGTGGCGGTGCAGGTAATCTGTCCCAAAATTAACCCAGAATCATTGATCGAATCTTCCTCCCCGTAGAGAGAGGAAAATCGGGAGATTAAGTTCTTGAGGAAAACACATTCTAATCTCTAAATGACTGAGATTAACAGATCCAAAATGCAATATAGGCCCTTATCTGGGAGGATTGGACTTGTTAGTAAGGACAACAGATTGTTATTGATTGTTAGATGATCGGCATATTGTTTAGGACTTTTATTTCCGGCTTAGTTCTCAGTATCTTTATGTTTAAGTAGTGGGTGTGTCGGTTTTATAAGCCATATATATATATATATATATATATATATATATATATATATATATATGGTTTAAACATACATACATACATACGTACATATATATATATATATATATATATATATATATATATATATATATATATATATATATATATATATATTATATATATATATGTCATATATATCCATATATATCCATATATATACATATATATACATACATACATACATACATATATATATATATATATATATATATATATATATATATGTATGTATGTATGTATGTGTGTATGTACATACACAAACACACACACACGCGCACACGCACACACACACACACACATACACACACACACACACACACACACACACACACACACACACACATATATATATATATATATATATATATATATATATATATATATATATATATATATATATATATATATGAAATTAATAACTCTATTAGGGTGTTGCTTTTCCTTAAAAATGTCATTAGTGTTATTTTGTTCTATCATGCGTGATGCTAATACGTAATAAAGTTGGATGAATATGTGTATGCATGTGTGTGTGTCTATATATATATATATATATATATATATATATATATATATATATATATATATATATATTAAGGAGTCTTAGTAAGATATAAACATTTTATAAATTCTTTTTATCAACATTTTTTCTTCATTCATGACTTGAATGAGAATTTTAGCACTGAATATTTTCGGATGAGTGGCAAAGCTACATGAAACCATCAAGTATAATAAACAATTTCCTTTTTGTAAATAGTTGAAGTCCTTTCCACTCGATATATACTTTCATTATTTACCATTTAGTTAAAAGTATATCTTTTTTTTTTCTTTTCTTGTGTGTGTGTGTGTGTGTGTGTGTCTGTGTGTGTGTGTGTGTGTGTGCGTGTGTATGTGTGTGTGTGTGCGTGTGAGTGAAATGGAAGAGGAAAGAAATCACTGACGTCAGAAAGGAACATAGTTTTTTTACGCTGAACCGGGTCGCGGGTCGAAGGGAGGACCACGACCTCGACCAGTTCGAGACAAAGCGAACCAGAGCTTCGGGTTTCGTCTTGTTGTTCAGGTGATTTCATTCTTCTTGTTTATCACTGTTAGCTTTGGGGAGTGTAAGTTGTGATTTCACTGTATATTAATGTTAATATGTGTGGCCTGGGCTCTGTGTTAATAGCTGGGATTGTTTTGACTATATTCTAATGAGAGATTCGTTTGATCTCTTGGTGTCCAGGATTCTTTCGGGCGCTGTTGAGGTCTGTCCGCCATCACCCCTGGTTTTATCTGGGCTTGGCGATTCATTTCATTAAGCGAATAATAGTTTCTTTATTGGTCGAGGGTTTAATCGTAAACTAACAGTTAATTGGCATCTTTAGCACCTGTGTGGACATGCGTGTGTGGAGATGAGCAAACAGTGTGCTGGATTCTTAAACTAGAGAGGAACGCGATCCATTAGAAAAAATGGAAAAAGGACGCGGAATATTTATGTTTAAATTATTATAACATATTGGTAAATCTATTTATAATTTTTGTAACGTGTATTAGATTGAAGGAATTAAGCCGTTAT
>NC_091572.1:27352694-27355194 GCF_042767895.1 Penaeus vannamei
TGGAAAAACAGTAAAAATCGCCAGCACATCCGGGGAAAAGATACACGATATGATACGAGACAAGAAGCAGTTGAAAAGCAACCCCAACAGTGCAGTATATCGCATACCCTGCAGCGGTTGCGATAAGGCCTATTTTGGTGAAACAGGACGAGGCTTCAACACCAGGATCATCGAACATCGAGCCGACGTCCGTCACCACAGGACTTCCAATGCCATGGTAGTTCATGTAGATGAAGCTGGACATCTACCGAACTGGAAGGAAGCCGAAGTAATCCATGAAGGATTGAGTAAACAGAAAAGGAAGGTCATGGAAGCTGCATACATCGCGACAGAAAAGAATATGAATACCGCATCAGGCAGGTTTAAAGTATCCAAGGTCGCAGCTGCAATTATGCGCATAACGAGTGCGAGGTCACAGTCGTCAGGTGATTTACCAGCTCCCATGTAGTATATATATGCTATGTTTTTTCTCTTATGTATGTATTTCTGATGAAGACATAATCGAAACCGGTCAAATACATCTCTTGTATTGTGAAGATATCCAGTCTCATTCATACCTTTCCTACTTTTGTCAACATGGATACGTTTCATATATATATATATGTATGTATATGTATATATATACATATATATATATATATATATATATATATGTATATATATGTATAAATATACATATAATATATATATACTATATATATACATATATATACATATATATATATATATATGTATGTATATATATATACATACACACACACACACACACACACACACACACACACACACACATATATATATATATATATATATATATATATATATATATATATATATATATATATACATATATATATTTTATTATTATTATTATTATACTTTTAGATTACAGTTCTTATCACAGCTGACAGCTTGGAATTGACGAGACGTGTAACCCAAATTTTGCTTTTATCATTGTGTGGTAATTTACTGGGGATATTCTTTAAAATTTATTGGAATCTTTGAGGGAAAAATCACCAATCTGTGAGAAAGTGCTTCTATAAAAGTGACAACAATGGTTGTCTGAAATGTAGCTAAAATCGTGTAAGAGAAATGTGTAGAATAAATATTTCTAAGAGGTAGTTTCAAGAGCATTATTTTTGAAATAGTTATTAGCAAATACAGTATTCAATATATTATTATACTGTTTGCTTAAGGATAGGTGTTTCGTATTGTGAATATGCGTTTTTCTCTCTCTCTCTCTCTCTCTCTCTCTCTCTTCTTTCTTTCTTTTTCACCCAATGTACCCAAATATTTCTGAACGCCAGTATTCCTCCCTGTCTGCGCTCCATTAGCACGCCGCCTGTAGGGAAGCGACGCACCCCAGCCTCGCTGCCAGTCCGCCACGAGCCAGGAACTCGAGAAAGGCAGCGTTGCCCCCACGAAAGCGCTCCCGAGCCGGACAAAGGAATATTGGTGGTTCGACAAAGCGCCCGTGACAAGTACCGGCGGGGGGGCGGGGGAGGTGGAGGCGATCAACAGAATTAATAAGCGAGGAAAGGCATCTACGAAAAGGGAATAGCAACGAGTTTTTTTCCAAAGGAGTGAAAAAATAGTAGAGAATTGTTTTGACTTTCGAGTGCACATTGGGTGTTTGGAAACTAATATGACATAGATTTTCATATGGATATAGGTACTACAAAAATTAAAGTGATATGAAATTATCTAGACGTTTAATTTTAATTGATTAAATATTTAGACAATTCATCCTAACAGTTTCATTATGTATTGAGGCGTGTCAGGTACGGCGCGCGAACGCGTGTGTGTGAATGTGTGTGTGTGTGAGCGTGTGTGCGTACGCGTTGTGCGTGTCCGTTTACGTGTACATGTGTGTGCGTCTGTGTGCGCATCTGCGCATAAACATATGTATTAAGGATGAATGTATGAATACATATATATGCTTATGTATATATATATATATATATATATATATATATATATATATATATATATATATATATTTATGCACACACACACATGTATATATGTGATATATATATATATATATATATATATATATATATATATATATATATATATATATATGTATATATATATATGTATATATATATATATATATATATATATATATATATATATATATATATATATATATATATATATATATGTGTATGTGTGTTTGTATTTTTATGTATATATATATATATATATATATATATATATATATATATATATATATATATATATATATATGGCTAGATAGATAGACAGCTATATATACATATACATACATATATATATATATATATATATATATATATATATATATATATATATATAACTACGTAGATAGAGAGCTATATATACATATATATATATATATATATATATATATATATATATATATATATATATATCTATATTATATATATATATATATATATATATATATATATATATATATATAATATAATATAATATATATAGATATAGATTTGTA
>NC_091572.1:27407694-27410194 GCF_042767895.1 Penaeus vannamei
AATTTTCACAGAGAATTCGGCGAATGTTGCTGACCTAAATAAGGCGCGAAAAACGAGGTAAGCAATGCCAAATGTCGCCAGAAAACATTTAAGTATCCAAACCCTAAGATAAACGTATTACTCATGATATGAATTATTAACTGGAACGTAGTATATACCAAGGTCTATATAAGTACTTAAATAGACCTTGGTATATATAATGCAAGCCTGTATCAAGCCGAATTATCCTAACCGCATCTAACCGCAGTAAAAGTAGAATATATCCTCAAATATTTAATTTCAAATATCTGCTTAATTATTCAGTGAATGGCAAAGTGCACGTTACATTCTGGATGACAGTAGCAATCCTTACATATAATCCAGGAAAGAAGTTAAATCCGTATATTTAATATTATCCCGTATAATCCTTGAGCGTAAAAAGTTACAGAAAAAAATCATGTTTAACATCGGAACATCTTTCTTTCAAGATGTGATGTTAGTCGATCATTTGTTCTTGGGGTAATATTTTGAGAAAACTAATAAAACATAAGAAATAGGAAGATGTATTGATATTTCTACTTTATTCAATTCCTCTATGCTACTGCGTATTTCTATTTTTCGTTATCTTTCTGTAGAATAATAAGGGAAAAAATGGCATACCACTTAAATTATAGACTTTTTTCTCGGGTATGATATGGTCCTTTTGCTATTTATTTCCGACATTAGATGCAAATAAAACGCAAAAGTAGCATGAGTGAAGCATAATATAGTCTAGAGTATATTTTCCACCTCTTTCATATTCATCGGATACTTAATTACTTTTGAAAAGATGAACCAAAAAGAGAAAAAGAACAAGACTTAAGAGCATTTCACCAAGTCAAGGTGAACAGATTTTTGAAACAGTATATATATTTTTTTTCGTATATTATGTCCAGCTTTTTCAAAACCGATTACATTCGCTTGTTCTTGCCAATACTCCAGGCTTGTTAACACTGCCACACGAAGCCTGTCACTCAAATGCTTCGATGTTTCTCCTATCAAATAAAAATTGCCGAATATAGAAACTAAAAAAGAAGGAAAAGAGAGAAAAAGAGAAGGGAAAAAGCAGAGAAAGAAGAGAAAAACAAGTAGAATAGGGAGAAAAGACAGAGAAGGGAGAAAAAGTAGTTAAAGGTAGAATAAAAAAGAATATAATAATATATTTAAAAGAATATTAATAAAATAAAATAAAATATAAAGTGAAAAAATAGATGTTAGGGATAAAATGAAAAAGAAAATAAGAGAAGCCAGAGGGTGATGAAGCATAAAGAAAAAGAGAGGGAGAAGTGGAAAGCGATTATGAAGTAAAAGTAATGAATACATGGAAAAAAAAGAAACAGGTCACAAGAGGAAAATATTTCTTTTATATGGCTTTTTTATCATCCTATTTTTCCTTCCTATAAAATCACCAATAAATGTCTACTTTGACGTTTTATCCAGCCTTGACGCCAACTACAACTCCTCGGTAACTGGCGACCTTAAAAGAAAGAAAGAAAAAAAAAACGACTAAATCACTGCCTTTGTTCAAATGCTGTTGTTAAGTGTAATTGTAGAGGAATATATGCTTTGGACCTGTATTATCTTTTTTTTTTTATTGTGATTGATATCATTATTCAATTATTATAATGATTATGACATCATAATTAATTAATCATCATTATCATCATCATTGTTCTCTCATTATTTCATATAATCATCAATATTATTATAATTATTGTTACTTTTACTTTCAATGCTAGTTCAAAATACTTTGCAATATCTGCGTATCGAATCACACACAGTACTTCGCAACTGTCATTATGATTAAAGTTCTGCTCTGTAATCAGTTTCAGTTACAGTACTGTATATACACTTACTTATCCGTAAAGTACGATTTATTTCCTTATTCTCTTCCTTTTTGCTTCATCTTTCTATGATTTTGTAATGTGATAACAATGTATCCTGGAAAAATGAAAAAGAAAAAAAGACACTCGAGATCCTACAACATATGCGATGACGGCAACATAGAGCTGCCTACATTACGGTTTATCAGTGGTCAGTGCTTTCATTACTTCTGCCTCTGCATTTAGATTACCTACACCATGCTGTATCTAAAGATGTGTTTCTAAACCCACTTTTTTCTTCTTCTCTTTTGGAAAATGATCACTTAGATCTTCCAACATAAAAGATATCCCTGTTCATAATTGATTCCTAAGTACAGTCCTCTCTCCCCAATTAACTTCACACAACAAGAACTTGTACTGGGCAAACTTGGGAGTTTTACACCCACCGAAATAGCTCATACTTCTTCTTTTCCAACACTTTCCAGGCCAGTGAGTACGATCTGAATTATTTCTGGCTCTGCGGTATCCTAGTTCTCCTCTGTATTGTGTTTTTTTTTCTCTCTTATTTTAAAACAACATCGAAGTGGCATTACGTCTAATGATTTGCAGTGTCAAAATTCTGATTGTCAGGATGGTCACTGAAGGATCACTAGTTCATA
>NC_091572.1:27420194-27422694 GCF_042767895.1 Penaeus vannamei
TAGTCACGTAAGAATATACGCATATACTGGAATGGTTACACAGCCCAACAAAAAGATTTTTTATCTGCTGAATTGAATTCGGTAATAAAATCTAGGGCAACTTTTTCCGCTGATTTGAAAAATGACATCAGTTTTTACACATCACGTCACATTTCATAACAACATTGTTCATTTATGCAGAAATTCTCCGTGGCTGTGAACATCCTCGGGTTTTTTTGTTTTTTTTTTTTATCAAAGATAACATATTAATTTACATGTTAAAACCAAATATTTGATAACTATGTCATGGTAAATACAGTATTATCAACAGTGATCGGTCTCGAGTGTATTTTCAAGAAGTTTCATGGCCTCCGATCCCCCTCCCCCCCCCCCCCGCCCTTTTCGATGTCGACCGAAATGCGCGCGCGCACACGCACACACACACACACAGAAACACACACACATACACACACACACACACGCATATATATATATGTATATATATACATATATATATGTATATATATATGTATATATATTTTTTTTCTTTCTTTCTTTCTTTCTTTTCTTTTTTACGTTACCTTAAAAAATCCACAATTGTGACGCAGTGATTAGAGATCATAAAAAATGAAATTATTTTCTGCAAGCTTATTAAATATCACGTAAGATGACACCAACCTTCATTTTTTTTCGGAATAAAAAAAAAAAAAAAAAAATCTGGCAAGCGTCCAAAAAATAATAACAGTAATTTTTAATACAAATAAATGAACATGATGTGCCGTTCATATGGAGTATTTCATTTCTTTATGTATTCATCATACATTGTTTGTTTGACCTATGAGCAAAACACTTCGACAATGCAAACCTCCGCCCCCCCCCCACCAAACGGGGGGTAGGATTGCCAAATGATCCGGATCACCACCAAAATTATATAGCATATTAATTAGGCTAAGACACACATCAGGTAAATTTATTCAAATCTGTCCATAACTTTTTGAGTAAGGAAAAAAAATCCTGGATCCGAACCATGATCTGCATCCCCACCAAGCGTCTTAATTAGGATAAAACACACGTCATTCAAATCTCATTAAAATATGTTAATAACTTTTAGATATAACAGAAAATACAAACAAACAAAAATTAATCAAACAATAAACAAACAAAGAAACAAACGGAAGAAACAACATAAATATAAAAGGTTTTAGGATACACGAAAATGATCTATATATCCTTACACACCTTATATACATATTTTTACCCCACCCTGTATTTAGATTTCGTCTTGATCCGGGACTCTGAGTGTGCAAATTGTCGACGTGGCCCAAACTTAAACTTAAACTTAAACTTAAACTTAACTTAAACACGCTACAAAGACACCTGAGGCAGAGTCCGATATGTTCCGGTCTTGCAGAGAACGGGACGCGTATGGTACCCGTCCGACTGCAGAACGATCACTTTTTTCGACCAGTATTATACATTGTAAAACCCCATTAGAGAAACAAAAATAGGTAAATAATGGATAATTATATCATATACAATTATTACGTACATGATTTCATATGTAAAATGCATAAGAAAATGCATAAGAAAATGAAAGGAAAAGATTGCAATGTTTGGGTCCTTCACATTTTTACACATAATACACGCATTTTCAGTCCGACTTTTACGTATGGCTCATTTTGTAGCTGAATAGTAGATCTATTACATGCTGCAATAAGTATTTCCAATATTTTCATGACATATATTTCAGTTTCCGTTTTAGGGTGTCACTGAATGTCCTAGTGGAATTGAACCATACTTATTGCCATCTTCTTTGAAATACTATGGCAACATTTTTTATCGTCGATAAAAAGTGATTTTTGTATGGGAATCTTCTGAATGGAAAACTGCTGAACGAAGGTTTGGGTATTGCAATAGTCTTATTCTTTGAGTTGAAACTATTACTGATAAGACAGAAATAACAGTCGTCGAAATTATTTTTTGACTCACCATACCATTGGAATACCAAACTTCAAATCTTTTCTGTCACCTTTTGTCCATTTTTTAAAGTTCTCAACACAAGATCGGCAAACGGTGTGGTGAGCCCATTGATTTGCCTTGATAATGTTTGATCTTAAAGTATTCATGGTAAGCTTTTATTCACAAAATCATTGATGCACTGCCGCTGCTTGATGCAGTGAAGGATCAACAAAAAACATCCGGATTATTTAAGCATTTCCTTCTGGTAGTGGCCATTACGAAATCACCCGGTAACATTGTGCAAACAATGTCACTGGCTGAAAAAAAAAAAAATGAACAGAAGAATGTCCCACGCAAGAGAAACAACTGGAAACCCTGCAATGTTTATTTTATTGGCCAAATGGAATAAAGGAACCCAACCACTCAAAACATAGGTGTGCATCAGGAAGATATTCAATATAATTCAAAATTTCTTGATTTTTTGCATCCTGTTTTCAGGAAAGAGTAAAACTGTGATTTTTCTTCCCTTTTTTCCAAATGAAGCTTGATAATTATAAAAATT
>NC_091572.1:27427694-27435194 GCF_042767895.1 Penaeus vannamei
TTTACGCCAGCCGAGGTTACGACGCCCGAAATCCGACACGGAAGGGAGTCAGAGAGGCTGCGTTGGCGAGGCAAGCGAGCCAAAGTAAGTGCGGCATGAGGGGAAATGCGGCAAATGAGAGAGAAGATTAGGGTCGGGCCCGCCTCCGGTCGATGCTGATTATCCCCGGGGTATCGTCTTCCCAAATCACCCTGGCTTGAGAGGTGCGGTTGATTAGGTTACTGTGCATGAGGGAGAGCTGTGTATCATATAGAGCGTGTGTGCGTGGGAATCTGTGCGCGCGGGTGTGTGTGTGTCTTCAAGTGGTTGTGTCTGCGCGTGTACGTATACATACTTATATGTACAATACAAACACACACAGCAAAGTTCTGCCCTTCTTGCCCTCAGTTTACTTAGGCAATTAAGACCGAGACTAGAAGCTGCGTGATACATGTCAGAATCCCGTATTAGTTCCACGTACCTGTTTCCTTCCATCTCTGCCGCTGCGAGATACCTGCCAACCAGCCAAGGATCTTGTATGCACGGTTCCTGCACGATTTCTCATTAAGAAATTAAATAAAATCCTACTTTATCTTTTTTCTCTCTCTCTCTTATTCATTCTTTTTCTTAATTTAACTTATCATGGTCTCACCCTCCAAAAGCGATCTCTTATTCATTATCTCGAATGCAAATAAGGTTTAAATCAATTACAAAACATTATGCAGAAAAGATAACATTGAACGGTTATGTGGGTGACAGAGCTATGAATTGGGAGAACATGTAAGATTTTAAAGATTTAGTTTTAATTCCATTTATCACAATGGATATCCTTTGCTGTGACATACTGTCTGTTTTAATTTGCTCAAATTGCTCCCTATGTGCCGGGGTTACCGTTCACTGGCCGGGGGTAGGACTGAACGTAGGTCTGCAAGATTGCTAGACGAAGGCGCTCACCGCAGCGCCAGCACAGCACGATATAAGAAATGCACAAAGGGAAGGAAAGAAAGCGCAAGAGATGAATCAGTTCATGGTGGAGTCCCCTGAAATGACGGATTTTAAGAACAGAAAGGACCATATTGCCCATTTTAGCAGAACGTTGAGAATTTAATAGATTACGTAATGATGAAGTGGCGTCCGATATTGTGTCGTTAAAACATCAGTTCGGGATCGAAAAAATTCAACTTCAACTGAAAGGAGTCGAGAAAAGCAAATCAAAATGAAATGAAGTGGGGGAAGTTTTAAAAGGGGAAGATGTGAAGACAGTTCTTACGGAAACTGAGAATGAATTGGGCCGGATGGAAGAAATAACAGTTGAAAACTTAGTGGGCAGAGTTTACAAAAGTATGTACGAGATTAAGTGAAAGGAAGGAGAGACATGGTGGATATGAAGAAGGAAAGACTGGAGAAATTGTATATGACTAGTATAGAAGACTGAAGAGAGCTGAAACAAAGTCAAAGATGATGAAACCTTGCAGCACAACTACACAGACACATGAAGAAGAAGCAGTTGTTGATAAGTAATCTGAATAAATATACAATTACTTTTAGGATGGCAGTTCTCTCTGTCGACTCGCATTATTGACTTCAGATGGAAAAAACGTATTATTCACATAAAAGAGTAAAAGTGTAGAATAAGTATTTATATTAAAAAAAAAGTAATGCTGGAACATTATAATTTTTTTAATTTATAAATTGATATAATTCGTAAGGCTATCCAGTGAGTAAAAATAAATACAGTTATATTTTATACAGAAATGCTACAGGTAATGAAATTTCTATGAAATACAGTTGGTAGAAAATGGATGAAAAATTTATTGATATTCAGAAGTTTAACTAATAAGATTTAAATATTACAATATCACTACAGAAAATATCAAGGAATTATTACTTAATTATCAATACCTCGAATAATCACCATTTAGCTACTGAGAATAGAGAGAGGTAACCAATAATGCAATAAATCAGATATAAAAGTCAAAAGTTGGAACACACACATACACACACACACACACATACACACACACACATACACACACACACACACACACACACACACACACACACACATATATATATATATATATATATATATATATATATATATATATATATGAATATATGTGTGTGTGTGTGTGTGTGTGTGTGTTTATATATATATATATATATATATATATATATATATATATATATATGTGTGTGTGTGTGTGTGTGTGTGTGTGTGTGTGTGTGTGTGTGTGTGTGTGTATGTATGTATGTATGTATGTATGTATGTATATATATATATATGTGTGTGTGTGTGTGTGTGTCTGTGTGTGTGTGTGTATGTGTTTATGTATGTGTGTGTGTGATTGAGTGTATGCGTGTGTATACATATATACATCTGTATACAAAATATGTACTAATATACTTTATATGAATCTATATACCTATATGTTTACACACACACACACACACACACACACACACACACATACACACAGATGTATGTATATATGCATATATCTTATATATATATATATATATATATATATATATATATATATATATATATATATATATATATATATATATATTATATACATATATTATATTACATTATATATATATATATATATATATATATATATATATATATATATATATATACATATATCGTGGCGATGGGCGCCGCCCAAGGTCCCTAAAAGCATCCTAAAGAGCGCACGTACAGCTTTTGTCGGGCCAATTTATCTCGCCCATATTATGCATGTTCACATTTATGGCCCCATATTATTGCAATGACCTCTTAGCTTACCAAGGAATCGTGAGATACGGTTATGTGGTAAAATGTCAATGCTTTCAATCAGGCGCGATAGCAAGCCATCTAGTTCACTCGTAGTCTCGGCTAGGCAGTCAGGGTAGCAAGACTTGCCTTGCTTCTCTCAAGACGACATGTTCACGCTGCCCGCGTGTCACCACTACTGGTTTTCTGTTTCTCTCTCATTAATTACACCAATATCGATTGCCCATCTGTTCATAAGGGTTTATCTCTTCTGCGTAATTATATTACAATACCATGTCACTATTGCTTATGCCTCTTTATATATATATATATATATATATATATATATATATATATATAGAGAGAGAGAGAGAGAGAGAGAGAGAGAGAGAGAGAGAGAGAGAGAGAGAATATAAGCAAAAGGCTGGTTGACGAACGGAAAGAATAACCTAAAATTCAGATAAAATGGAGAGCGAACCTTTCCCCTTCTTTGCCTTCTTCAGGTCGTCATTTTTAACCGATGGCGATGGGTCTCATTACATGCAGGAAGACAAAGGTCACGACGGGTCCTTTCTTCTTTTCCCACATTTTTGAAATATTTTATGTTAGTGGGTTTACGATAATGAGAAATTCTTGACTTTCATAACAAGAAAAAAATATATATTGTGATTGAACATGAATAGATGGAAGAATGAAAGTGCATAGTCTCTCTTCTCAAGAATTACAACCTTAGCGCATTCACACGAGCGGATTTTGCATAATAAATCCCTATTAATATGCAGGCGCGCTCTGAGAACGTTGATAATAATAAATGAGGCACAAAATCTGTATATCCCTTAATTTTAATCATATAGTTTCAACGGAAGAAACTTATCTATATTACTTTTGTAGAATATTGGTTTAAAAATATCTGGGCAATTATTTACCCAGTTACATTCATGATGGCACAGGAAAGCATTTGCATAACTTGGGCCAAGGGAGGAATACTCTTTGGGTATATAATTAGCTATTACACGTAAAAACAAAATCCCTTGTAGCAATATGTTAAAAGAAATTAATCTATTATTTGTTGAGACCAAATTGTGATAATGTCTCATCTAATGCGGTATCCGTGGTCTGTGAGGTTTCAGACAGAGGAACATCAATGAATAATGATTCAATGTCAAAGTGGGCCATAATGTTGAATCATCAATATCATCATCTAAGTTATTTGAATTCATTCACGAAATCAAATGTGTTAGCAATGGAGTGTACTCAATTGTAGTTAGGGGTTGGATGATTCTAACGAGGAATTTAGCAAGATTATAATTAAGTGTATTAATTGAGGACACAATAGGCCTAAGAGGCGTACCGATCTTGAGAACTTTAGGCAAGAGCCAGAAGCACGAATGGAATAATATATGGTGCCGTTGATGGTTCCCTTAAAGGTCGTAAGACTCTATTTAATTTATCTTCAAGTTTGAGGAGGTGGCTGGCCAAGTCAATATTCAGTTTAGTTGTCAGTTACAAATACATGGACATGACACACTCGTACACAAAACAGGGAAAGGAAACATCTTGTTAGAAGATGCCCTCAACCAAGTGTCAGAATGGGCAAATAAACAGTACTGAGAAGTGCATAAAAATAAAAATAAAATTCAACTAATTAGCCGACTGTAAGAGTGGTCTGAAATCCTTTAAACCTGCGCCACAGATATGATACTTCGCATATGGACCAGTTGTGAGTATGCAGCACCATTGACATTCGTCTACTACCCACTTTGAAAAATGTAAGTTTGAAAAAACAGAAAAGAACACTGTGGATCATAATTAGATCAAACTACACATCTTTTACGGGTGCTAAATCAGCTACAAATCCCCTCCTTAAAAAAGTGAAGAAAATTTTAACAGAAAAAAATCGTATATATCCTTATATCTACGAGACATCGGGATCTGCTTCTTGACCTCCGTCAATCAAGAAAACAGATCCGTGAGGATGTAAACAACAAATTATGTGAATAATGGGGCCATATATCCAGATATATGTCAACTGTACTTTATTGAACTAAACACTTATATGTACTAAACAAACTAGTGTTGTTATTATCATCATTATCATTATCACACACACGGGGTACAAATCGATATAAGTTTAGTCATTTATTACTATAGAGATTGAAAGATTTGCTGACGTATCATTCATACTCGAATCAAAATGTTTTAATTCATGTGATGGATCAAATAAACCGCATCCATGTGCCATTTTACAATATGTTGAGAATGAAACGTCAAAAATATATATGATAACGTGTGTACCAGCGAAAAAAAAAAAGAAAAGATAATCGAAAACCAGTATATCATAATTCAAAGGCAATTGATGACTTTTTATATTCTAGGAAACCGTCGTTATGCTGAATATAGCTTTGTACCCAGACCTTTTCTGTCTTTTTTTTTTTTTTTTTTTTTTTGTCACGTGTTGAGAAAACAAGGATGCGGAGAGAGAGAGACGGCGAGCGATCGAGAGAGAAAAGACAGAAATAGGGATGAAGTGGGCTAGGAGGCAGACAGACAGACTACGTGTTGGAATGTGAGAGATATTTATAGAAATAGGAACGAAAGATGAAAAAAGGAGCATAAAAACATGATCACACCGCATGAAAGGTCAAATACTTCACAGATTATGATTAACAATAATTTGATGTTATTTTCTTTCTTTTTTACAATAATTATTCATCTTCATTCATACCCATGCTATGGTGCATTTGTCAGAAAGGAACTCTGAATGATACTGAATGATTTGATAAAGTTTGTACCTAACATTTTTCACAGAATTATGATGCGTAATTCTGGCTGTATTGTAATCTTCAGGTGCGGCCGCCCCCAAGCCATACCCGGGCAGAATTTAACGGAAAATGTCAGAATACAGAAGAAAAAAATAATGTTTTAAACGTTACAGTGAATAGCATTCATAGCACAGATAGGATTGGAAACTTATACCTGACAGATACAATAGTAGCTCCCCTGTGCAATCATAAAATGTGATAGAGCAACAGTGTTACGTATATGCTACAGTGTACAATTCAAAAATGTACAGTAAGTATGAATTGTATGGTTGATTAACAGAACTATATTGTTATCACATGGTTTAATTACAATTAAAAATAATATTAATAGATATTGATGTATCATATAAGATTACTTAAAAGCAGTCATTACTTTATATCCACATAATTATAGCCTTGCCTGGTCGATTGCTACGTACCCGCACTCACCTACAGCCCTTCAGCAGTTCTGGAAAACGAACCCGTGAGCCCTAGGGTTCTCTGGGGAATCGGATCGTTGTGTGAACAGTTCAGCTAGAATGTTCTGTTTGAACGGATGATCTGATCCTCTATTTTCCCAACGAATGCGGTTTGACAGTTTCCGTCGGATTATGTCTCACTACTAGATTGGTGTGGTCGCAAGCTTGATCGGTATGCCATCCTAGAGTGGCATACAGTCAGCGAAGGTTGACGGTACCGGTGCATCGTGCATGAATGTTAGCCTCGGCAAATCGGAATCACCTTCCAAGGATCAGGCAACCAGACAATGGAAAATAGCTCATTAGGAGATTACGGTATAGTTACTGCACTCTTCAAAAGAAAAATAGATTATTTACTATTTATGGGGATGGCGATAATTATTGGCATTCTTACTTTGCCTCATGTGGTCGAATACTATATAAAGCATGTATAAATGTGGCTAAACCTTACACTTTTGTAGTAACATTTTCCTGGTGATTGAATGATGTAAGGTTTTAGCACCAATGACATAGCTCGGATACGGATGTGAAAGCACGAACCATGCGCAAGTCAATTCAATAATGGAAGTAAGTAGAATATACCCACCCACTGCCATTTGAGTTGTGTGTTCAAGGACGGCGCGTCGTGTTTTAAAACGACTTCATTAAGCAAAACAGTCTCCGAGTCCTAGGTGAGACCAGTGTCAGGTTAGTCCATGGGTTTAAGAGAGCTCTTTTTCGCAGATGCAGAAAGGCAAAGGGATATAAAGAAAAGAACCTTATCACATTCAGGTAAGCGTTATGAATAGACGAAACGCTATTCTAAGTATATGAATGACTTATCAATCGTGGACATTCACTGGCCTTACCGAAAGCTGAAATGCACATTGTTGATATAGTCACAACAAAGTTAGCAGTACACCTATGAAATGGATGGGATTCCCTGAAACTACGACATCTGTATAGCATTCTAGGTCGCGTCTTTTGATGCCTGCCTCGTAAAGTCTACCCAAACAATTATTAGATTAATGGATAGCCCACAGAAAAAGATTTCATTTAAGTAACCAATAGTTTACTTAGCAATTTCCGTTTTTCAGTAATAACCACATTTTCTCATGAGCAGGACCGTCACACTTCGTCTATGGTATATAAGCTTTCTACCATCGTTTTTTTTTTTCACGTTTTCTCAATATGTCAATGAAAATAGATTTTGAAAATAATCCTGGACCTCATTGCTATGCAAACTCCATTTGATTTAGATATTTACGCGTTGTAACAAGACGAAAATTATTAATCCGTACCGTTTCCATTCCTAGCAATAACGTAATAACATTTTTCTTACATCTTACTAAAGATCATGAATTTGTTTACAATCTTTTTTCAAATTGTTAACATACCGATAGCCTGAGAATATCATATTCTAATGTGGATCACTGAGAAAGGAATATCTATAGCTTCAATAGGGGGTAGAGAATTCAAACAATGATAAAAAAAACAAGCC
>NC_091572.1:27445194-27465194 GCF_042767895.1 Penaeus vannamei
GGTAGCTTAATAGTTTCTGTGTGCTTTTCGAAAGACAAAGCGTGTGTGCCCATAGTATATCAGATATCCCGAGGCATATTGTAATTCATTGGTTCTGGGCAGATAAGATGATCTGCCCAGAAGAAGTGAATTAAAATGTGCCTCGGGATATCCGTACGTGCATTTTTAAATGTATATGTATGTATGTGCATTTATTTATATATATATAGAGAGAGATATTTATGTTTATGTGTTTGAGTATGATATGTAAGTTTGAGTTGGATGAAAGTATGGATGTAATTAGAGGTACATGCAGTAATATAGATAGATAGATTGATAGGTATAAGTCAACGGATATAAATTTATATAGGTACATGTTCCTAGACATTTTTTGCAACTAGTTTTTCTTCTCCTTATTTTTCTTCTTCCTTTAATATAGCCATTAATAAAAACAAATGAAACCATGACCTTTACAGAAAGAAAATACACCCAAGATCATCATCACCCAACGATGGAAACTGATCTTCCATTTAATCCTGTCCTTTGCCGGTCTGGAAAGTTTTAGCACAGTTTCTGCCATCGCTAATTTCCCTCTTGTCGCTGCCTTTGGTATTCCCTTTTCTTTTACCATATCCAGTTCCCGTTAGTAAGTCTCCTAATAATGGTGCTGCTAAATATGTGGCTATAAATTGGTTATGTCTCGGTTGTTTTTAGTAGCCTTTAGAGTGAAATTTGTTAAGTATGCGGTTTGTTTTTCCCCCACCCAAGTGAATCTTAGTGATAAAGATCAGAACTAGAATTAAAAGATCCATTCTTTCTTATCATTTTCTTTCGGGTGGCAATTCAAAATATTTTTAATTGCAGTGATTTCATTTTGTTGTAGTTGATATGGCTCAATTCGTTTATATCAGAGGGGGTCAAAATTCTCAGTGAGTAGTGCTCTGAGAAATCTGAATCCACTGACATTCTCCACAGCCTCAACGCAAACAGTGGTGTTCAGCAATGGGAACAGTATTTCTATCTTCTTTACTGTTGTATTACTAGCAGATAGATATAGACCAGTTTCAACATTGATTTCACCGATTTATGTCAACCAGTATATGTAATACTTACTACCCATATTCAATTTGTATCAATTGCATATTTGAGGTGATTACCGCCAACTGACACTGCTCAGGAAACCCTCTAATGCAGTTTTCCAATTTGTCTAGAATATAAGTCGAAGACATATGGTAAGAGTTTACAGAGTTTATTGACAGCACTCACTTGCCTTACCTGGCACTATCTTGCTTTACTTACCTGGCACTCACTTGTCTTACTTGCCTGACATTCATTTACCTTACTTACCTGACACTAACTTATCCTACTTACCTGGAACTCACAGGCCTTACTTACCTGGCACTCACATGCCTTACTTACCTGGCACTCACTCGTCTTACTTACCTGGCACTCGCTTGCCTTACTCACCTGGCACTCACTTGTCTTATTTACCTGGCACACAAATGCCTTACTTACCTGACACTCAAATGTCTTGCTTACCTGGTACTCACTTGCCTTACTTACCTGGCACTCAAATGCCTTTCTCTTCTGGCACTCACGTGCTTTACCTACCTGGCACTCACTTGCCTTACTTACCTGGCACTCAAATGCCTTACCTGGCGCTCACATGCCTTACTTACCTGGCACTCACATGCCTTATTTACCTGGCACTCACATGCCTTACTTACCTGGCACTCACATGCCTTACTTACCTGGCACTCACATACCTTACTTACCTGGCACTCACATGCCTTACTTACCTGGCACTCCTTGCCTTACGTACCTGGCACTCACATAACTTACTTGCCTGGCACTCACTTGTCTTACAAGTGTACCTCCTACCTTCCAAAGATGAGAAGTAAAGAAATGTATTAGTTCCAGCCCCACCTGGAGGAAGTACAATTCTGTCTTTGTACAAGTCTTCTATGAGTTACGTACAACAGCCTTAGAATTCTTTCAACACGAATTTATTGTTTAGGAATCAAAATAACAATAATAAAAAATTGATATATGTGTACTTTGCCAATTTGTACAGGTAGAAAAAGGACTCTTCCTTTCTGGATATGAAATGGAATTCAATATAATGCGAAATTAGCCAGTACTGATCAGAAGCGACTACCGATCACGGACACGAAGCACAATAGACATGGCATGACGCATAAAAGTAAGGTATCTACGCCAAATATATTTCATAGTTTTGGGGACGAGAGAAACGGTACCATACACAATAAATTAAAGAAAAAAATATTTATTTTTATTTATTTGCTATTTCTTTCACGGACGTCATAACATCGCCGAAATTTGGCACTCACTTATCTTGGCTGACACTCACTTGCCTTACTTACCTGGAACTCAATTGCCTTACGTGCCTGGCACTGACTTTCCTTACCTGACACTCACTTGTCCGACTTACCTGGCACTCACTTGTCTTACTTACCTAGCACTTACTTGCCTTACCTGGCACTTGCCTTACCTGGTATTCACATGCCTTATTTACCTGACACTCACTTCCCTTCCTTACTTGACACGTACTTGCCTTACTTAGCTGGTATTCACATGCCTTACTTACCTGGCACTTATATGCCTTACTTTCTTTACACTCACTTGACCTACTTACCTGGCACTCACTTGTCTTATTTACTTGGCACTCAATTGCCTTCCTTGGCACTCACTTGCCTTACTTACGTGGCACTCACTTGCCTTACTTACCTGGCACTCACTTGCTTTACTTACGTGGCACTAACTTGCCTTACTTATGTGGCACTCACTTGCCTTACTTAAGTGGCACTCATTTGCCTTACTTACGTGGCACTCAATTGCCTTACTTACGTGGCACTCACTCTCCTTACTTACGTGGCACTCACTTGCCTTACTTAAGTGGCATTCACTTGCCTTACTTACCTGGCACTCACTTGCCTTACTTACGTGGCACTCACTTGCCTTACTTACCTGGCACTCACATGCCTTACTTACCTGGCACTCACATGCCTTACTTACCTGGCACTCACATGCCTTACTTACCTGCCACTCACATGCCTTACTTACCTGGCACTCATAAGCCTTACTTACCTAGCACTCACAAGCCTTACTTACCTGGCACTCACATGCCTTACTTACCTGGCACTCCTTGCCTTACGTACCTGGCACCCACATAACTTACTTGCCTGGCACTCACTTGTCTTACAAGTGTACCTCCTACCTTCCAAAGATGAGAAGTAAAGAAATATATTTGTTCCAGCCCACCTGGAGGAAGTACAATTCTGTCTTACTACAAGTCTTCTATGAGTTACGTACAACAACCTCAGAATTCTCTCAACACGAATTTATTGTTTAGGAAATCAAAATAACAATAATAAAAAATTGACTTATGTGTACTTTGCCAATTTGTACAGGTAGAAAAAGGACTCTTCCTTTCTGGATATGAAATGGAATTCAATATAATGCGAAATTAGCCAGTACTGATCAGAAGCGACTACCGATCACGGACACGAAACACAATAGACATGGCATGACGCATAAAAGTAAGGTATCTACGCCAAATATATTTCATTGTTTTGGGGACGAGAGAAACAGTACCATAAACAATAAATTAAAAAAAATATATTTATTTTTATTTATTTGCTATTTCTTTCACGGACGTCATAACATCGCCGAAATTTGGCACTCACTTATCTTGGCTGACACTCACTTGCCTTACTTACCTGGAACTCAATTGCCTTACATGCCTGGCACTGACTTTCCTTACCTGACACTCACTTGTCTTACTTACCTGGCACTCACTTGTCTTACTTACCTGGCACTTACTTGCCTTACCTGGCACTTGCCTTACCTGGTATTCACATGCCATATTTACCTGACACTCACTTCCCTTCATTTCCTGACACGTACTTGCCTAACTTAACTGGTATTCACATGCCTTACCTGGCACTTATATGCCTTACTTTCTTTACGCTCACTTGACCTACTTACCTGGCACTCACTTGTCTTACTTACTTGGCACTCACTTGCCTTCCTTGGCACTCATTTGGCTTACTTACGTGGCACTCACTTGCCTTACTTACGTGGCACTCAATTGCCTTACTTACGTGGCACTCACTTGCCTTACTTACGTGGCACTCACTTGCCTTACTTACGTGGCACTCACTTGCCTTACTTACGTGGCACTCACTTGCCTTACTTACGTGGCACTCACTTGCCTTACTTTCGTGGCACTCTCTTGCCTTACTTACCTGGCGCTCACATGCCTTACTTAACTGGTACTCACATGCCTTACTTACCTGGAACTCACATGCCTTACTTACCTGGCACTCACATGCCTCACTTACCTGGCACTCACAAGCCTTACTTACCTGGCACTCACATACCTTACTTACCTGGCACTCACATGCCTTACTTACCTGGCACTCCTTGCCTTACGTACCTGGCACTCACATAACTTACTTGCCTGGCACTCACTTGTCTTACAAGTGTACCTCCTTCCTTCCAAAGATGAGAAGTAAAGAAATGTATTAGTTCCAGCCCCACCTGGAGGGAGTTCAATTCTGTCTTACTACAAGTCTTCTATGAGTTACGTACAACAGCCTAAGAATTCTTTCAACGCGAATTTATTGTTTAGGAAATCAAAATAACAATAATAAAAAATTGACATATGTGTACTTTACCAATTTGTACAGGTAGAAAAAGGACTCTTCCTTTCTGGATATGAAATGGAATTCAATATAATGCGAAATTAGCCAGTACTGAGTAGAAGCGGCTACCGATCACGGACACGAAACACAATAGACATAGCATGACGCATAAAAGTAAGGTATCTACGCCAAATATATTTCATTGTTTTGGGGACGAGAGAAACGGTACCATACACAATAAATTAAAGAAAAACATATTTATTTTTATTTATTTACTATTTCTTTCACGGACGTCATAACATCGCCGAAATTTGGCACTCACTTATCTTGGCTGACACTCACTTGCCTTACTTACCTGGAACTCAATTGCCTTACGTGCCTGGCACTGACTATCCTTACCTGACACTCACTTGTCCGACTTACCTGTCACTCACTTGTCTTACTTACCTGGTACTTACTTGCCTTACCTGGCACTTGCCTTACCTGGTATTCATATGCCTTATTTACCTGACACTCACTTCCCTTCCTTACCTAACACGTACTTGCCTTACTTAGCTGGTATTCACATGCCTTACTTACCTGGCAATAATATGCCTTTGCTTACCTTACACTCACTTGACCTACTTACCTGGCACTCATTTATCTTACTTACTTGGCACTCGCTTGCCTTCCTTGGCACTCACTTGCCTTATTTACATGGCACTCACTTGCCTTACTTACGTGGCATTCACTTGCCTTACTTACGTGGCACTCACTTGCCTTACTTACCTGGCACTCAAATGCCTTACCTGGGGCACACATGCCTTACTTACCTGGCACTCATATGCCTTACTTACCTGGCACTCACATGCCTTACTTACCTGGCACTCACAAGCCTTACTTACCTGGCACTCACATGCCTTACTTACCGGGCACTCACATGCCTTACTTACCTGGCACTCACATGCCTTACTTACCTGGCACTCACATGCCTTTACTTACCTGGCACTCCTTGCTTTACGTACCTGGCACTCACATAACTTACTTGCCTGGCACTCACTTGTCTTACAAGTGTACCTCATACCTTCCAAAGATGAGAAGTAAAGAAATGGAGGAAGTACAATTCTGTCTTACTACAAGTCTTCTATGAGTTACGTACAACCTAAGAATTCTTTCAACACGAATTTATTGTTTAGGAAATCAAAAAACCAATAATAAAAAATTGACATATGTGTGCTTTGCCAATTTGTACAGGTAGAAAAAGGACTCTTCCTTTCTGGATATGAAATGGAATTCAATATAATGCGAAATTAGCCAGTACTGATCAGAAGCGGCTACCGATCACGGACACGAAACACAATAGACATGGCATGACGCATAAAAGTAAGGTATCTACGCCTAATAAATTTCATTGTTTTGGGGACGAGGGAAACGGTACCATACATAATAAATTAAAGAAAATAATATTTATTTTTATTTATTTGCTATTTCTTTCACGGACGTCATAACATCGCCAAAATTTGGCACTCACTTATCTTAGCTGACACTCACTTGCCTTACTTACCTGGAACTCAATTGCCTTATGTGCCTGGCACTGACTATCCTTACCTGACACTCACTTGTCCGACTTACCTGGCACTCACTTGTCTTACTTACCTGGCACTTACTTGCCTTACCTGGCACTTGCCTTACCTGGTATTCACATGCCTTATTTACCTGACACTCATTTCCCTTCCTTACTTGACACGTACTTGCCTTACTTAGCTGGTATTCACATGCCTTACTTACCTGGCACTTATATGCCTTTCTTTCCTTACACTCACTTGACCTACTTACCTGGCACTCACTTGTCTTACTTACTTGGCACTCAATTGCCTTCCTTGGCACTCACTTGCCTTACTCACGTGGCACTCACTTGCCTTACTTACGTGGCACTCACTTGCCTTACTTACGTGGCACTCACTTGCCTTACTTACCTGGCACTCACATGCCTTACTTACCTGGCACTCACATGCCTTACTTGACTAGCACTCAAATGCCTTACCTGGCGCTCACATGCCTTACTTACCTGGCACTCACTTGCCTTACTTACCTGGCACTTACAGGCCTTACTTACCTGGCACTCACAAGCCTTACTTACCTGGCACTCACAAGCCTTACTTACCTGGCACTCACGTGCCTTACTTACCTGGCACTCACATGCCTTACGTACCTGGCACTCGCATAACTTACTTGCCTGGCACTCACTTGTGTTACAAGTGTACCTCATACCTTCCAAAGATGAGAAGTAAAGAAATGTATTAGTTCCAGCCCCACCTGGAGGAAGTACAATTCTGTCTTACTACAAGTCTTCTATGACTTACGTACCTCAGAATTCTTTCAACACGAATTTATTGTTTAGGAAATCAAAATAACAATAATAAAAAATTGACATATGTGTACTTTGCCAATTTGTACAGGTAGAAAAAGAACTCTTCCTTTCTGGATATGAAATGGAATTCAATATAATGCGAAATTAGCCAGTACTGATCAGAAGCGACTACCGATCACGGACACGAAACACAATAGACATGGCATGACGCATAAAAGTAAGGTATCTACGCCAAATATATTTCATTGTTTTGGGGACGAGAGAAACGGTACCATACACAATAAATTAAAAAAAAAACATATCTATTTTTATTTATTTGCTATTCTTTCACGGACGTCATAACATCGCTGAAATTTGGCTCTCACTTATCTTGGCTGACACTCACTTGCCTTACTTACCTGGAACTCAATTGCCTTACGTGCCTGGCACTGACTATCCTTTCCTGACACTCACTTGTCCGACTTACCTGGCACTCACATGTCTTACTTACCTGGCACTTACTTGCCTTACCTGGCACTTGCCTTACCTGGTATTCAAATGCCTTATTTACCTGACACTCACTTCCCTTCCTTACTTGACATGTACTTGCCTTACTTAGCTGGTATTCACATGCCTTACTTACCTGGCACTTAAATACCTTACTTTCCTTACACTCATTTGACTTACTTTCCTGGCACTCACTTGTCTTACTTACTTGGCACTCACTTGCCTTCCTTGGCACTCACTTGCCTTACTTACGTGGCACTCACTTGCCTTACTTACGTGGCACTCACTTGCTTTACTTACGTGGCACTCATTTGCCTTACTTACCTGGCACTCACATGCCTTACTTACCTAGCACTCACATGCCTTACTTACCTGGCCCTCAAATTCCTTATCTGGTGCTCACATGCCTTACTTACCTGGCACTCACATGCCTTACTTACCTGGAACTCACATGCCTTACTTACCTGGCACTCAAATGCCTTATCTGGTGCTCAAAAGCCTTACTTACCTGGCACTCACATGCCTTACTTACCTGGCACTCACATGCCTTACTTACCTGGCACTCCTTGCCTTACGTACCGGGCACTCACATAACTTACTTGCCTGGCACTCACTTGTCTTGCAATTTTACCTCATACCTTCCAAAGATGAGAATTAAAGAAATGTATTAGTTCCAGCCCTACCTGGAGGAAGTACAATTCTGTCTTACTACAAGTCTTCTATGAGTTACGTACAACAGCCTAAGAATTCTTTCAACACGAATTTATTGTTTAGGAAATCAAAATAACAATAATAAAAAAAAATTGACATATGTGTACTTTGCCAATTTGTACAGGTAGAAAAAGGACTCTTCCTTTCTGGATATGAAATGGAATTCAATATAATGCGAAATTAGCCAGTACTGATCAGAAGCGACTACCGATCACGGACACGAAACAATAGACATGGCATGACGCATAAAAGTAAGGTATCTACGCCAAATATATTTCATTGTTTTGGGGACGAGAGAAACGGTACCATACACAATAAATTAAAGAAAAAAATATTTATTTTTATTTATTTGCTATTTCTTTCACGGACGTCATAACATCGCCAAAATTTGGCACTCACTTGTCTTAGCTAACACTCACTTGCCTTACTTACCTGGAACTCAATTGCCTTACGTGCCTGGCACTGACTTTCCTTACCTGACACTCACTTGTCCGACTTACCTGGCACTCACTTGTCTTACTTACCTGGCACTTACTTGCCTTACATGGCAAATGCCTTACCTGGTATTCACATGCCTTATTTACCTGACACTCACTTCCCTTCATTACCTGACACGTACTTGCCTTACTTAGCTGGTATTCACATAACTTACTTACCTGGCACTTACATGCCTTACTTTCTTTACACCCACTTGACCTACTTACCTGGCACTCACTTGCCTTACTTACTTGGCACTCAATTGCCTTCTTTGGCACTCACTTGCCTTACTTACGTGGCACTCAATTGCCTTACTTACGTGGCACTCACTTGCCTTTCTTACGTGGCACTCTCTTGCTTTACTTACGTGGCACTCACTTGCCTTACTCACGTGGCACTCACTTGCCTTACTTACGTGGCACTCACATGCCTTACTTACCTAGCACTCAAATGCCTTACCTGGCGCTCACATGCCTTTCGTACCTGGCACTCACATGCCTTACTTACCTGGCACTCATATGCCTTACTTACCTGGCACTCACAAGCCTTACTTACCTGGCACTCACATGCCTTACTTACCTGGCACTCACATGCCTTACTTACCAGGCCCTCCTTGCCTTACGTACCTGGCACTCACATAACTTACTTGCCTGGCACACACTTGTCTTACAAGTGTACCTCCTACCTTCCAAAGATGAGAAGTAAAGAAATGTATTAGTTCCAGCCCCACCTGGAGGAAGTACAATTCTGTCTTACTACAAGTCTTCTATGAGTTACGTACAACAGCCTAAGAATTCTTTCAACACGAATTTATTGTTTAGGAAATCAAAAAACCAATAATAAAAAATTGACATATGTGTACTTTGCCAATTTGTACAGGTAGAAAAAGGACTCTTCCTTTCTGGATATGAAATGGAATTCAATATAATGCGAAATTAGCCAGTACTGATCAGAAGCGACTACCGATCACGGACACGAAACACACTAGACATGGCATGACGCATAAAAATAAGATATCTACGCCAAATATGTTTCATTGTTTTTGGGGATGAGAGAAAGGGTACCATACACAATAAATTAAAGAAAAAATAATTTATTTTATTTATTTGCTATTTCTTTCACGGACGTCATAACATCGCCGAGATTTGGCACTCACTTGCCTTACTTACCTGGAACTCAATTGCCTTACGTGCCTGGCACTGACTTTCCTTACCTGACACTCACTTGTCCGACTTACCTGGCACTCACTTGTCTTACGTACCTGGCACTTACTTGCCTTACCTGGAACTTGCCTTACCTGGTATTCATATGCCTTATTTACCTGACATGTACTTGCCTTACTTAGCTTGTATTCACATGCCTTACTTACCTGGCACTTATATGCCTTACTTTCCTTACACTGACTTGACCTACTTACCTGGCACTCACTTGTCTTACTTACTTGGCACTCAATTGCCTTCCCTGGCACTCACTTGCCTTACATACGTGGCACTCACTTGCCTTACTTACGTGGCACTCATTTGCCTTACTTACGTTGCACTCACATGCCTTACTTACCTGGCACTCACATGCCTTACTTACCTGGCACTCAAATGCCTTACCTGGCACTCACATGCCTTACTTACCTGGCACTCACATGCCTTACTTACCTGGCACTCACATGCCTTACTTACCTGGCACTCACATGCCTTACTTACCTGGCACTCACAAGCCTTACTTACCTGGCACTCACATGCCTTACTTACCTGGCACTCACATGCCTTACTTACCTGGCACTCCTTGCCTTACGTACCTGGCACTCACATAACTTACTTGCCTGGCACTCACTTGTCTTACAAGTGTACCTCCTACCTTCCAAAGATGAGAAGTAAAGAAATGTATTAGTTCCAGCCCCACCTGGAGGAAGTACAATTCTGTCTTACTACAAGTCTTCTATGACTTACGTACAACAGCCTAAGAATTCTTTCAACACGAATTTATTGTTTAGGAAATCAAAATAACAATAATAAAAAATTGACATATGTGTACTTTGCCAATATTTACAGGTAGAAAAAGGACTCTTCCTTTCTGGATATGAAATGGAATTCAATATAATGCGAAATTATCCAGTACTGATCAGAAGCGACTACCGATCACGGATACGAAACACAATAGACATGGCATGACGCATAAAAGTAGGGTATCTTCCAAATATATTTCATTGTTTTGGGGACGAGAGAAACGGTACCATACACAATAAATTAAAGAAAAACATATTTATTTTTATTTATTTGCTATTTCTTTCACGGACGTCATAACATCGCTGAAATTTTGCTCTCACTTATCTTGGCTGACACTCACTTGCCTTACTTACCTGGAACTCAATTGCCTTACGTGCCTGGCACTGACTTTCCTAACCAGACACACTTGTCCGACTTACCTGGCACTCACTTGTCTTACTTACCTGGCACTTACTTGCCTTACCTGGCACTTGCCTTACCTGGTATTCACATGCCATATTTACCTGACACTCACTTCCCTTCCTTACCTGACACGTACTTGCCTTACTTAGCTTGTATTCACATGCCTTACTTACTTGGCACTTATATGCCTTACTTTCCTTACACTCACTTGACCTAATTACCTGGCACTCACTTGTCTTACTTACTTGGCACTCACTTGCCTTCCTTGGCACTCACTTGCCTTACTTACGTGGTACTCACTTGCCTTACTTACGTGGCACTCACTTGCCTTACTTATCTGGCACTCACTTGCCTTATTTACCTGGCACTCACTTGCCTTACTTACCTGACACATACTTGCCTTACTTAGCTGGTATTCACATGCCTTACTTACCTGGCACTTATATGCCTTACTTTCCTTACACTCACTTGACCTACTTACCTGGCTCTCACTTGTCTTACTTACTTGGCACTCAATTGCCTTCCTTGGCACACTTGCCTTACTTACGTGGCACTCACTTGCCTTACTTATGTGGCACTCACTTGCCTTACTTACCTGGCACTCACTTGCCTTACTTACGTGGCACTCATAAGCCTTACTTACCTGGCACTCACTTGCCTTACTTACCTGGCACTACCTTGTCTTACTTACCTGCCACTCACTTGCCTTACTTACCTGGCACTCACATGCCTTACTTACCTGGCACTCACATGCCTTACTTACCTGGCACTCAAATGCCTTACCTGGCACTCACATGCCTTACTTACCAGGCACTCACATGCCTTACTTACCTGGCACTCACATGCCTTACTTACCTGGCACTCACATGCCTTACTTACCTGGCACTCTCAATCCTTACTTACCTGGCACTCACATGCCTTACTTACCTGGCACTCACATGCCTTACTTACCTGGCACTCACATGCCTTACTTACCTGGCACTCCTTGCCTTACGTACCTGGCACTCACATAACTTACTTGCCTGGCACTCACTTGTCTTACAAGTGTACCTCCTACCTTCCAAAGATGAGAAGTAAAGAAATGTATTAGTTCCAGCCCCACCTGGAGGAAGTACAATTCTGTCTTACTACAAGTCTTCTATGAGTTACGTACAACAGTCTCAGCATTCTTTCAACACGAATTTATTGTTTAGGAAATCAAAATAACAATAATAAAAAATTGACATATGTGTACTTTGCCAATATTTACAGGTAGAAAAAGGACTCTTCCTTTCTGGATATGAACTGGAATTCAATATAATGCGAAATTAGCCAGTACTGATCAGAAGCGACTACCGATCACGGACACGAAACACAATAGACATGGCATGACGCATAAAAGTAAGGTATCTACGCCAAATATATTTCATTGTTTTGGGGACGAGAGAAACGGTACCATACATAATAAATTAAAGAAAAAAATATTTTTTATTTATTTGCTATTTCTTTCACGGACGTCATAACATCGCCGAAATTTTGCACTCACTTATCTTGGCTGACACTCACTTGCCTTACTTACCTGGAAGTAAATAGCCTTACGTGCCTGGCACTGACTTTCCTTACCTGACACTCACTTGTCCGACTTACCTGGCACTCACTTGTCTTACTTACCTGGCACTTGCCTTACCTGGTATTCATATGCCTTATTTACCTTACACTCACTTCCCTTCCTTACCTGACACGTACTTGCCTTACTTAGCTGGTATTCACATGCCTTACTTACCTGGCACTTATATGCCTTACATTCCTTACACTCACTTGACCTACTTACCTGGCACTCACTTGTCTTACTTGGCACTCAATTGCCTTACTTGGCACTCACTTGCCTTACTTACGTGGCACTCACTTGCCTTACTTACCTGGCACTCACATGCCTTACTTACCCGGCACTCACATGCCTTACTTACCTGGCACTCAAATGACTTACCTGGCGCTCACATGCCTTACTTACCTGCCACTCACATGCCTTACTTACCTGGCACTCACATGCCTTACTTACCTTGCATTCACATGCCTTACTTACCTGGCACTCACATGCCTTACTTACCTGGCACTTACATGCCTTACTTACCTGGCACTCACATGCCTTACTTACCTGGCACTCCTTGCCTTACGTACCTGGCACTCACATAACTTACTTGCCTGGCACTCACTTGTCTTACAAGTGTACCTCCTACCTTCCAAAGATGAGAAGTAAAGAAATGTATTAGTTACAGCCCCACCTGGAGGAAGTACAATTCTGTCTTACTACAAGTCTTCTATGAGTTACGGACAACAGCCTAAGAATTCTTTCAACACGAATTTATTGTTTAGGAAATGAAAATAACAATAATAAAAAATTGACATATGTGTACTTTGCCAATTTGTACAGGTAGAAAAGGGACTCTTCCTTTCTGGATATGAAATGGAATTCAATATAATGCGAAATTAGCCAGTACTGATCAGAAGCGACTACCGATCACGGACACGAAACACAATAGACATGGCATGACGCATAAAAGTAAGGTATCTACGCCAAATATATTTCATTGTTTTGGGGACGAGAGAAACGGTACCATACACAATAAATTAAAGAAAAACATATTTATTCTTATTTATTTGCTATTTCTTTCACGGACGTCATAACTTCGCCTTACTTACCTGGAACTCAATTGCCTTACGTGCCTGGCACTGCCTATCCTTACCTGACACTCACTTGTCCGACTTACCTGGCACTCACTTGTCTTACTTACCTGGTACTTACTTGCCTTATCTGGCACTTGCCTTACCTGGTATTCACATGCCTTATTTACCTGACACTCACTTCCCTTCCTTACTTGACACATACTTGCCTTACTTAGCTAGTATTCACATGCGTTACTTACCTGGCATTTATATGCCTTACTTTCCTTACACTCACTTGACCTACTTACCTGGCACTCACTTGTCTTACTTACTTGGCACTCAATTGCCTTCCTTGGCACTCACTTGCCTTACTTACGTGGCACTCACTTGCCTTACTTACGTGGCACTCACTTGCCTTACTTACGTGGCACTCACTTGCCTTACTTACCTGGCACTCACTTGCCTTACTTCCTTGGCACTCACTTGCCTTACTTACGTGGCACTCACTTGCCTTACTTATGTGGCACTCACTTGCCTTACTTACGTGGCACTCACTTGCCTTACTTACCTGGAACTCACTTGCCTTACTTACCTGGCACTCACTTGCCTTACTTACCTGGCACTCACATGCCTTACTTACCTGGCTTCCATTTGCTTTACCTGATTCGTACTTGCCTTACTTACCTGGCATTCATTTGCCTTACTTATGTGGCACTCACTTGTTTAACTTACCTGGCACTCACTTGCCTTACTTGCCTGGCATTGATTTGCCTTACTTCGCTGATACTTACTTGCCTTACTCACCTGGTACACACTTGCCTTACTTACCTGACATTCATTTGCCTTACTTACATGGCACAAACTTGTCTTACTTACCTGACACTCACTTGCCTTACTGACCTAGCATGCATTTGTCTTACTTACCTGACACTTGCCTTATTTACCTAGCACTCACATGCCTTACTCCTAGCACTCACTTTCCTTACTTACCTGGCACTTACTTGATTTTTCGATTTTTCTTGCCGATTTTGATGAAACTCACACCCTTTTATTTGGGCCCCTTTCCATTGCCTGTGGTCGATTTTTTTCGAAATCGCCCAAACAGTTTTTGAATTATTGTCAAAAAACGAAAAAAGGAGAAAATCGCGATGTTGAAAATGCAGCACCTGGGTCGAAGGATTCCGACTTCAGAAACGGCAAGACATTCAATTTTATTTGTTTTTTGCACAGAACTACCTTATATCTACAACTTGTTCAAGAGCGTTTTTTTCGATTTCGACTCCATATTTTTTTTGCGAATTTTTGAAGTAGGGGACTTCAAGAAAATAAAAAGGTAAAATTTTTCTTACATTGACCACTTTTACAAGAAGTACAGGCAAAAATTGCGAAAACGCTCTCGAACAATTTGCAGATATTTTATTTTTTCTACAAAATGAGCCATGATATTTTAATTTTGGACATATGTTGTGCCCGGAATCCTTTGACCCACCCCTAAAGGTGGAGGTCCGAAATGTCGGCATTTTACGTTTCCTCTTCTTTCCAAGGCTATCTTGATATCAACAAAACAAAGTATAAGATTAGTCTTCCTACACCATAATCCTCTATCATCTACCTGCATTCCGAAGTCTTGCGGACATTGCCAGCAGGTAACGGTTTCTCAAAATCTTACGTATAGTGCGGAGTGGTGGCAGTGATCTGGGGCCTATAGGCCTACATTGACCATTTTTTTAAATTCTCAAAAATCCCAAAAAAAATTATACAGCCATTCTGATTTCATTTTTGAATAAAACTATCTTTCTACTATTTTAGCAGAAGCCATTTTTGAGAAGTTGACCTTACTTTTTTCTTGGTGAATATTTTCAGGAGATTTTGAAAACATATGTCACTTTTACAAGAACCACATGAAAATATTGCAAATCCTTATGGCAGTATATAATAGAACTATTATTCAGCTACAAAATAAGCCATACTTTAAAATCGGACCGAAAATACGTGTGCTATTCGTAAAAATATGACGGACCTAATAATCGCGATCTTATTCCTTTTTATTATGTTAACATTTTACATGACAAATCATGTACAGAATATTTATATTTGATATAATTATCTATCATTTACCTATTATTGATGTTCTAAAGGGGTTTTACAACGTATATTTGTCGAAAGAATAACTTGTCTCCAGTCGGACGGGTACCAAAAGCATACTTTTCCCCGCGCGGTCGGGCCGTCCTGGACCATGAAAATCGTCTTTTTAAATCTGCGGAATAACTCTACGGGGTCACGTAGCCAAATTTCACTCTCAGACACCGTGGAAAGACGAAAAACAATTACATGGCGATGTGAAAGTATGTGTATAAGGTATATGAGCACATATAGATAATTTTCGTGTACCCCATGACCTTTTGTTTATTTATATTGTTACATCCGTTTGTTTCTTTGTTTGTTTGTTAATTGTTTATTTGTTGTTTTTTGGTTTGTTTGTGTTTTCTAATATTTCTAAAAGTTATGAACACATTTTAACGAGATTTTAACCAAAGGTGAGTTTTAACCTAACTTAGACGCTTATTGCAAGTTGGTGGTGATGCGGACCATGGTTTGGATCCAGGATGTTTTTTTTTCTACCTCGAAAAATTATGAACAGATTTGAATAAAACTTTTACCTGAGGTTTGTCTTAGCTTAAATAATATTGCATAAAATTTTGGTGGTGATCTGGAACATTTGGCAAAACTACCCTCCATGTGGGGGAGGGAGGTTTGCGTTTTCGAAATGTTTTGCTCACAGATTAAACTATGTATGATGAAAACATAAAGAAAGGAAAATACACCATATGAATAACAAATCATGTTTAGTTATTTGTATGGAAAATTTCATTATCGTTTTTTGGATGCTTGCCGGATTTTTTAAATTATTCCGAAAAAAAGAAGGTTGGTCTCATCTTATGTGAAATTTGATAAGCTTTCAGAAAATAACCTCATTTTTTAATCATCTCTAGTCATTGCGTCACAATTGCCAATTTTCTAAGGTAACATCAAAAAAATATTTCAGTCGACATCGAAAATCGCTGCTACCACCTAAAAAATAACGGTCGGGCCTTGAAATTTTCAGGGGAGAACCGGGGGCCTAGAAACTCCTTGAAAATGCATTAAAGTCAATTTCGGCAAGAGGGGCGAAAATCGCCGAAAAATTACCAGAAGATTCCCTTAAATCTTTACCACTCGAGATATGTCTAATAGCGCTGCCACCACCTGGTAAATCAGTCCAGGAACGAGTATTGGGTATGTCAAGTAGGAGACGTGTAGAAGAGGGTGAGAAACAATAGAAAAGGTGTTGATGAAGAAAGGTGTATCGGACAAATAACTCGAGGGTTTCCCGTGTTAGTTAGCTTGGCTTATCCAAGGAGAGTGCGTGTCAGTCTATGGATGATAGACTGATAGAAGGTATTTCAGTCAGGTTATTTATATTTTAACTGTTAGGTTTTTAACATAGAAAATCAAGTCGACATGGAAAATTGACTTAAAACTTTCTTCTATTTTAGCCCTTTAGTTTTATACTGTGGATCTTTCAGCGTTCCAATTTAAACAAGTAATATATTTTCAAATGAAAATTATTTTTGAATTATTCTTTTAAATATACTTTTAATTATTCCATGGAGAGACATATTTTCTTAGGAATTGGAAATTTAACGAGGAAGATCATAAAATACACTTGAAATTCTTTGCTTGTCATAAAACATTAAAAAAAAATGCACGTAAAATACAGTAAACACAAAAAGAACATCAAACTTTAAAATGGCAAACCACACAAAAATACTTAAAACTGACTTTCAAAGGCAAAATGACAATAATAAAAAAAACGCCATACATAAAAGCGAAATACGCTCTGAACTTGAAACTTAAAAACAATCGAAGTAAAACAAAAGCCCTGCGCCTTATTAAAAATAAGAAAAGCTTAAGGTACCCATCGAATTGCTTTCAATTTCCACGTCATTACATCCGTAATTTAAAAAAAAAATAGTTATTATCATCTCCCATAAAAATTACCGAGCTGATATATAAAAAAAAGTGTAAGTAGAGAGGTAGAGTAAGGTAAAGAAGGATAGAGGTATGGTAGAGAGGGATAGAGGTAGAGCAAGGTAAACAGGGGTAGAGGTAGAGTAAGGTAGAGAGGGGTAGAGGTAGAGTGAGGTAGAGAGGGATAAAGGTAGAGTAAGGTAGAGAGGGGTAGAGGTAGAGTAAGGTAGAGAGGGGTAGAGGTAGAGTAAGGTAGAAAGGGGTAGAAATAGAGTAAGGTAGAGAGGGGTAGAAATAGAGTAAGGTAGAGAGGGGCAGAGGTAGAGAGGGGTAGAGGTAGCTCAGTATTAGGTCCAAAGCTGGAATAAGATTAAAGGAACGGCACACAGAGAGCTCAGGAGAATTTGAGGACAAGGCCCACGATTTCCATCCTATATATTAAGTGATAAACGTAAAATCTGCATATAAAAAGTGTACCCCTTATAGAATTAAGAACTAAAAGAAAAGATAATTAAAAACGAGCTATTTCTCTTAATTAGCTAAAAAAAAAAAAAAAAAAAAAAGTGCATAAAAGTGTATGTAAAATTAGAGAAAACAGGCTTTAAGTCTGAAGCTAATTAAATAATTAAACTAATGAAACCAATTGAACAAACATAAAGTAATTTATAAAATTCAGCCTGGCACTCACTTGCCTTACCTACCTGGCACTCACTTGCCTTACCCGGCAGTTACTTGCTTTACTTACCTGGCACTCACTTGTCTTACTTACCTGGCACTCACTTGCCTTACTTACCTGGCAGTCACTTGCTTTACTTACCTGGCACTCACTTGTCTCACTTCCCTGGAACTCACATGCCTTACTTACCTGGCAGTCACTTGCTTTACTTACCTGACACATATGCCTTACCTGACACTCACTTGTCTCACCTGACATTCAGTTGCCTTGCTGACTCACTTGCCTTATTTACATGGCACTCTCATGACTTACTTTCCTGGCACTCACTTGTCTCAATTAACTGACACTCACTTGCCTTACTTACCTGGCATTAATTTCCGTTACTTTCCTGTCACTCACTTGCCATACTTAGCTGACATTTGCCTTACTCACCTTGGCTTACTTATCTGGAACTCACTTGCCTTACTTACCTGGCACTCACATACCTTACTCACCTGGCACTCACTTGCCTTTCTTACCTGGCACTCACTTGAATTATTTACCTGGCACTCACTTGCCTTACTTACCTGGCACTCACTTGCCTTACTTACCTGGCACTCACTTGTCTTACTTACCTGGCATTCACTTGCCTTATTTACCTGGCACAAGCTTGCCTTACTTACCTGGCACTCACTTGCCTTACTTACCTGGCACTTACATGCCTTATTTACCTGGCATTTGCTTACCATACTTACCTGGCACTCACATGCCTTACATACCTGGCTTTCACTTGCCCTCCTAAACTGGCACTCACTTGTCTTATTTACCTGGCACTCACTTGCCTTACTTACCTGGTACTCACGTGGCTAACTTACCTGGCGCTAAAACTTGCCTTACTTACCTGGAACTCACTTGCCTTACTTACCTGGCACACACTTGTCTTATTTACCTGGCACTCAATTCCCTTACATACCTGGCACACATGTTTTACTAACCTGGTACTCACTCGCTTATTTACCTGACACTCACTTGCTTATTTACCTGACACTCACTTGCCTTACTTACCTGACACTCACTTGAACTATATACCTGGCACTCAATTGCCTTATTTACCTGGCACTCACTTGCCTTACTTACCTGGCATTCACTTGCCTTACTTACCTGGCACTCACTTGCCTTAATTACCTGGAACTCACATCCCTTAAATACCTGGCATTCACTTACCCTATTAACCTGGCACTCACTTTTCTTTACCTGGCACTGACTTGCCTTACTTACCTGGCACTCAAGTGTCTTACTTACCTGGCACTCACTTGCCTATTTACATGACACTCACTTGCCTTACCTGGCATTCACTTGCCTTAACTGACACTCACTTGCTTTACTTACCTGGCACTCACTTGTCTTATTTACCTGGCACCCACTACCCTTACATACCTGGCACACATGTTTTACTTACCTGGTACTCACTTGCTTATTTACCCGACACTCACATGTCTTACTTACCTGGCACTCACTTGTCTTAACTGGCACTCACTTACTTTACTTGGCACTCATTTGCCTTACCTGACACTCACTTGCCTTACTTACCTGACACTCACTTGTTTTACTTACCTGGC
>NC_091572.1:27482694-27487694 GCF_042767895.1 Penaeus vannamei
GGCTATCAATCTATCTTATTATCCCGCCGTCATTCTCTCTCTGCTTAATCCCATTTTAGGTGTTTCCTGTCGGTTGCCTGTTATTTTACTTTTAAAAGGAAATAAACAGAAACAAGATAGACCAACACACAGTAGCAAATACAACTTTTTCCATCGAGACTTCTAGTGCCTTGTTGAACTTTTCCCTATGTGTACCCTCGTACTTATATATAAGTATGTCACACAAATTCGGATTTTTATTTGATATTTACTAGGAAGCTGTTGGTGAAAAGGTAATCAAATGATACCATTCCCCTGGCTAAAGATGAAACACATACATCATCCAGAAGACATGAATTCACCCGGTAGAGGAAGGAACAAAAAAGGGGTCACGACACAGTGGATGGTGATTCTTTCAAATAATATTCAGAAAACCTTTTGATCCTTTTGCTTGATTTCGTATATCATTCCCGAGACAGATGTCCTTTGACTGTAAGTCGAACAAAGTTCTAAGTCTTGGCTTGTGTATATATATATATATGCGTGTTCCATATCCCTGTTGTTTTCATTGCTATCGTCGCTATTTGTATCGTTATCATCATTACTGTTATTGTTGTTGTTGTTGTCATTATTTCTTTATCAGTATTGCTATAATTATTATTATTACTATTTCTGTTATTATTATTATTAATATCATCATCATCATTCGCATCATTAATTTCCTCGTCCTTATTATCGTACCTAGTTGTTTTTTGTTTTTTTCTTTTTTACCATTTATGATAATATTGATTATAATGATATTACCATTTTCATCAATATTCATATCATTAGTATCATTATTATCACTTTTATTTTTCTTACTATTACCACTGCCGTCATTATTATCATTATTACATTATCAGTATCATTAGTGTTATCATTATCATTACGAATAATAGTATTAGCAGTAGTAGTAGTAGACAGAGCAGTTGCAATGACAATAAGTACTTTTTATTGTCATTCTGTTTATTAATTCTTATCTTTATCATTATATTTATCATCATCATAATTACTGTTGACATGATTATTAACATTATCATTTATCCGTCCTTGGGAACATATGGCCACTATGAGAAATTAGATATCTCAAATGTCTTCGACTTAACTAAAAACGAAATTAAGGCAAAACACACGCTAACCATTACTCTGACAGTCCCCATGCAAGCGTCTGGTTAGGAATATTGAATTCAGTTTCTTCTGTTTTGTTCCAGCAGGGTACACAACTTTTTAAATTGCTTGTGTATATCTGAATAGTCATGGCTACTAATTTTACATGTACAAAAAGAGATATTAATGTTGGTAATGTACCACAAGAAGACATGAATTTAGATAGAATCGTTATGATTCTACAAACTTTTTTTTTTTGGGGGGGATGCTTCAATCAAAAGTAATAAACTGGAATCATGCATCTAGCCCACCAGCTGCCCAACAGTATATTAATATAAAAGACAAACAATATATGCAAAATGACATTAAAATTCATGAGTTCAGATTGCAGGAAATTAGGCAACAAACTGCAACCAGTCTCCAGCGTATACAGATGTGATGGCCAAGTCTAGAGCTGCAATTGCAAAGCTGTTGTGAAGCGTGGAGTGCCTAGTGCGAAGAGTTCCCGAATGGGAAATATCCAGGCGCGCGTTGCAGTTGTTCTGGTACGAATGTGGAATGGGAATCCAACTTGATTCCATTAATTGTTCCCCTTCCAGTGTTTCGGTTTTATTTTATTTTCATGTAATTTCCTCGTTCTTAGTTATTTATCCTTGGTCGCGATTTTACTTTTGCTTCTTCGTCTTTCTCGTCATTTTCTCCTAGAACGCATATATCTTCTTCTCTTAGTCTTCTTTTCATATTTTATCCCATTTTCCTTTTCATTTGTTTTTGTGCGACATTGTCCCTTTCCCTCTTCTCCTATTCCTTCTATTCTCCCACTCTCTCTCATCAAAGGACCTCTTTATTTTGTTAAACCACCTTATATTATCTATTTTTCTGTTTCATTTCTTTGTCTAATCTCCTTTTCTATCCACCTCCCTATTTTTACTCCCTTCTCTTCCTCCTGTTCACTTTCCTCTTCGTCTCCATGTCTTTCTACCTCCTCTCTTACTCATTTGAAAGGTCCTCTTTTTCTCCTCTCTCCCTCCCTTCAGACCTCCTTTCTCCCTCCTCTTTCTCTTTTCTTCCCTCTCTCACTTTTCCTCATCCATTCCTCTCTCTTTATTCTCTCCTTTACCTCATTCCCTTAGCATACATCACCTTTTCCTCAATCCCTCTATAAATACCATTCTCTTCTCCCTCACTCCCCTCGGAGAATCTCCATTATCTCTCTCCTTGATCTCTCGTCTCCTACCTGACCTCAGAGAACTTTTTCCCCCTCTCCATATCTCCGTCACCTTCCTTCTTTCTTCACTCTCCCCTCGCTCCCCTCATGAGACCTCTGTTTCCTCTTCCCCTCCCCACCCCTTCTTCATTCTTCCCTTCCCCCTCACTCTCTTCATGAGACCTCTCTTTCCCCTTCCTCCTTCATGCATCTCCCTTCTCTCCCCTCCCCTCACTCCCCTCAGATACGCTGTCCTTGCGTGGCTCCGTATTCAGGTGACAAGACGGGGGAAGAGAGAGACATGGTTTGAGGAGAGAGAGAGGAGAGACAAGGAGGAGGGGGAAGAGAAAGAGGGAATAAACGGTGACAAAGAGAGAGTGAGAGAGTGAGAGAGTGTGAGAGAGAGAGAGAGAGAGAGAGAGAGAGAGAGAGAGAGAGAGAGAGAGAGAGAGAGAGAGAGAGAGAGAGAGAGAGAGAGAGAGAGAGACTGAGGGAGACATATTGAAAGGGATCGATAGATTAGGTTGAGAAAGAGAATGAGATAGATCTGACTTTACCTATGTCATTATTTCTCGTGAACCCGGCTTTACTTTGATATATGAATATTCGTTCGCTAATTACTTAAAATATACGTTGATAATTATCATAATTAACATCAATAATGATAACCAACAAAATTAAAAGTAATGATAATAAAAATGTTAATGATAATCATTGTAATGATAATGATAGTAATAGTAGTAGCAATAACGACAATGATAGGAAAGGTGATGTTGATGATAATAATGATATTAATAAAATAGTAATAGTAATTATGATGATCCTCATGACAGTACCAAGTATAACAACATTAATGATGCTAATAATGACAATAATAATGATTACAAAAATTGATGACAATAATACTGAAATGATAATAATTGCAAAAAAGGGGAATACATATATGTTCCGCGCAATTTGGCGATCTGCGCTATCTCCAGATTGGACTGCGCTATTTACCGAAGCTATAATTGCGCGGCAATCTCTAGATCGCGCAGGGTAATGAAGTTGCTGTGGCCTAGTGTTATTTAGCATTTCTTGTGACGTCTTTTTTCCTCAAGTGGCCCTACAGTGTGTGCCAGCAGGCTTTCAGGGACCCTGAAGTCTATCGAATTCCTCCATTCCCCTTGTGCCCAACAGGGTAGGTGGTTGACCTGCAGGTGATGCTGACCCATGATGCCCTTTGAATCATATTTACATTTTGCGCCAAACAGACTAACTTCATGAGACACAAAAATCATGGAATATAGTGTACACGGCAACTTTATTATCCTGCGGGGTCTCGAGATTGCCGAGCAATTATAGGATTGGTAAGAGAGTGCAGATCGCCAAATTGCGCGGAGCACATGCACCCGAGTTAATATGTAATAATATTTCCAAGTTTTGGAGTTCGAGAGAGAGAAAGAAAGTATAATCATTGTATTTCCGAAGCATCGATAAATTACTTCTGTGCTTCGGCTTGAAGTCTATGAAAACATAATAGAATTAAGATAATTATAAAGCCCTGGAAATGATTATTACTATTTCATATTCATGAAATTAATGATATCAAGAATGAATATGAAAATTGTGATTTTTGTTATCTTTAGCATTATTTTTACAATCATTATTATCTTTATTTTGTACTTCACAATTCGAATGATGAGAGGGAAGGAGAGTGAGAGAGAGAGAGAGAGAGAGAGAGAGAAAATGAGATGGGGGGGTAGGAGGGCAGAAAGGGAAAGAGACAGGGGCAGAGAGGGGGGGGAGGAGGGCAAAGAGGGAGAGAGAGAAAAAAAGACAGATAGACACAGAAAGAAAGAGATACAAAGAAAGATGTAAATTTCTATATTAAAACAATGTTTTTAAAAAATCTGAAGCATCACACTCGCTAATGATTATCATAATTTTTCAAGTTATCTATGCTATTATCATTATCAATTACATTATCATTGTCATCTACATTATAATTATCATTAACATTATCAATATCATTTACATTATCGTTATCATTTACATTATCATTATCATTTATATTATCATTATCATCAACATTATCATTATCATTGGTAACATAAGCAGTAGTACCTATGAATAAAAAGCCTCCATATAAGGTAACGATTTTTTCAGCCAATATAAAAATTAATGAGAGTAACACATCTTCAGGAAAGGCGATACGCCTATATAATAAGATTAGGATAGATTAAAATAACGGATCGATTCAATTCCATTTGCCTTTGTGCTCTATTAAAGATGTGTGTACCATACAGTGATGAAATTACTTTTGCCAACAAAATCGTAATCAAATAAAGTGCATACATATGTCTGTCTCCTATGGCTGACTGAGAGGTGTAAATTCTTTATATTGTAAAAAAAAAAAAAAAAAAAAAAAAAAAAAAAGGCAAACAATATATGCAAAAGGACATTAAAATTCATGAGTTCAGATTACAGGGAAGGAGGCATCAAACTGCAACCAGTCTCCAGCGTATACAGATGTGATGGCCGAGTCTAGTGCTGCAATTGCAAAGTTTCGTGAAACGTGGAGTGCCAAGTGCGAAGAGTTCCTGAATGGGAAATATCCAAATGCCCAATATATTGTAACTTCTGACACTTCTTTCAAAGGAAAACGATCTTTTCTTTCTTTCTTTCT